>NW_008676710.1:39482-41882 GCF_000695815.1 Acanthisitta chloris | reverse complement strand
AGGGTCCTGTGGTAAAAGCCTGCTACAAAAAGCCTGATCAAGAAGATTAAGTGGATGAAGCTCTCTAGAAAAGAATAGCAGAAGTCTTTTGGAAGCTTTTGTCCTCATGGGAGTTACCTAACCCTCTGCCCTCTCTTTTTCTTGTTCCAGGGGCCTTTCCTTCCTTTATACCTACCTATCATTTCCATTTCAAATCTATCTACATCCACAAACCCTACGCATTGACACTTGTTTTAAACAACAAACTAGGACGACCAGGAAAAAGTTCTCTGAAATATTGTACAAACAAGTTCAATGTATTTAAGAGTTTATGGGAGGGTTTTGCTACTGTTTTCATTGCAAACAAATCATGGCTACTAATCAGAATGGCAAATGACTAAAGAATTGCTGTATTCACACCTTTTTACAAATGAAGAGTCTGAAGAATTGTAATTAACTCCCATTTGTGTTCAAACTAGTTATTAAGGAAAAGCAACCAAGTATCACCCAGAGGCTCAAAACAGATGATGGCATTAAAAACGTAGTCTCAGCCAGTCTTACCAGGCACTATTTATTATCAGGGATGCTTTACCCTAATTTTGTGTTAAAAACCAGAAATTACTGTTGTAACATTGGCAATAAATGATTATCTCAAACTGCTTATCTCAACCAAGGCAATTAGTTTCCAGATTTTTTTTCAGTTTGGATAAGCGATACATTTTAGCATAAAATATTTGTTACTCACCTGTCTCTTCACTCAGCTCAGTCCCTTCTTCATTAGCATCATCTGTAAAAAATAATCGAAAACAAATGGTTACTAAGAATACCAGTAAACATCTAAAATGAAATACTCCATGTTTCAAAGTGCCCATATCTTAGTTTGCCTCCTCCCATTTAACATTTTGCAGTGAAATACAGAGGTGGATGGGAAAGAAGATTTTCATACTAGACTGGTTACTACCAGATATAGGAAACTCAGGGAATAAAGACAGGGAATAAAATTCTGCATCATTTACAGAATACTGCAAATTAAGACACATATAAAATCCACCATTTGAACTCAAAGGAGCTTTGCGACATTATGAGCAATGGTAATGGACACTAACAGCAGTATTTAGGTCCTAATTTACAGGGTCAGAACTTTATACCGTAAACTCTAATGAGATCCAAACGCTGTAACACAGGCTGTGCTGTGACATAGGCTATGAGGATTAAGCTTTGCTTTCATCAAGATTTGGAGCTTGAAACTTTATTCTAAGTAGTATGAGAACAGACCAATTGGGTAATAATAGAGGCCTCCACTATTATGTTTGCTATAAGCATTAGAATCAGGAGTGTGAGAATTTTCATGGATGTTTGTGAATGCTACAGCAACTGGATCTGTATCCATCCTTCTCCTCCTTCTGCCCCATTCATACATATCTGAAGGGCAGGATTTTCAGAAGCCACTATATGATAGCAGGTTACCTTTCTCTTGAGAACACCCTAGTTTGGCCCAAAGGATCAGGACTGAAAAAAGTCACTGTGTACTTTAATTCCTTTCTCCTTATTCTGCAAACAGTTGTTTTGGAGATCAAAAAGCCACACGGACCTCTACTGTACAAATATAAATTTGTGCACAAAAACCTTAAGGAGCTTTTACAAGTAATTTTTAAGATAAGAAAATTAACAATCTTGTTAAAGCCCATAGGAATTCTGCCATTGACTCCAACAGAGCCAGGATTTTCAACTGGAGTCCTGACATTTTTCAACAACCCACTCAGAAAACATTTGGTTAACATAGAGATTATTAATTATTCAGTTTCCAGTAATATGTTCTTTCCATGGAAACATTTATAATGAAACCAGCATGATAAAAATTCAAATTAATCTAAGACTTGACACTAAATCAGCAGAATATAATATCTTAACATACATATATCACCTGGTCTTCTGCAGAAGTTCTTAATTATAGTTCTGTAAGTGACTTGGAATACAAAATTCCCAAAGCAACAGAATAGCTTCTAAGCTGGTGATAATGGACACAGACAAGAAATCTGATGTTATTAAAAAGTAGGGAAGTCATTATGCAATATAATTATGAAGAGGCAAAGACTGCTTTTGTGAACTAATGGTGAATTAAAGGCTGTGGGTTTTTTTTCTGGAAAAAGGAACGGAACTAATGGTGAATTAAAGGCTGTGGGGTTTTTTTCTGGAAAAAGGAACCTAAGGCTCACTGAAAGGCAGTGAAGTCCCTTCATCAATTCTGGAAATGGGAGTTGGGATCCCAATCATTTGGTGACACAATCTATAGGTCACTGTGGTGCCTTTGAAAAATTTACTCCAATCTAGATCTGAATCTGAGTTTCACTTTGGCACACAGCATTCCCCAGCCACTTCACATGTCTATAATTCTTACTCTCACACTATTAATGCATCTGG
>NW_008676710.1:0-39428 GCF_000695815.1 Acanthisitta chloris | reverse complement strand
TTGGTGTGGCTGGCTGGAGTGATAAACACTATGTTTAACTGACAGAGTTCTACGCCAAAACCAATTATTTTTGATAAAAAATAGTGGTTTAAAAATCTATATCCAAAATTCATTCACTTTGCCCCTGAAAAAAAAAGATATTACAGACAGTTTCTTGGTTACTGGTTCTGAAGAAGTAAAAGCAAGTAAAAATATTTTTACTGAAGCTCTACATATCTAATATAAAGCAAAATCAGTGCCAAGATTGCTATAAATTAGATTGCTATCCTAGTTTTTTTGTTTGCTTTTTATGTTCCTTATGTTTTCTTAACCCATCTAGAGGAAGCCTTCTATAGGTTTGCTCTGGTTTGAAATACGCACCACAGATAGTAAATCCCAAAGCAAAATTGAGTAAAACCACAGAAGAACCCAAGAGTGAATCTTTGACAGCTGCAAACATTTCCTTAAAGACATATTGTCAATACTTCTTGTCCAGCTCCCCCAGTGGAAAGACCAGAGGTGAGATCCTCTGTACCTCTCACTCTTACTCAAGAGCTGTTGAAAAATAATTGACTAGGAAAACATGCTCTAGTGTGTGCACACATCTATCCACTGTTGGTTACTCTTCTGGCTGGAGAAGTAGAGCAGTGACCTTTCACACGGCTTCCACATTAACGTCCTGGATTTTGGGAAGCTCCACCAAGATGACCTATCTGGAAAAGCAATGACAGACCTCACCTGACCATGACTTCCAGCAAGGGTCAGCCCATCCCCAAGAAAAGCCACATCAGTATTTAGAAGGCTTAGGATACAAGAAAGCCATGTAATCCAAAATGTGTCATATGGTTGAGAGCACAAAATTTTCCAGTTTATAAATTGGGCTGTAGTACATAAAATTAAGATATTAGATGGGTGATGTATGGGAGCATAGTTTCCACACAAGTACAAAATAATTTACAGTTGAAAGTCAACCTCTGACTGAAACTCACTCTCTACTTCCCATGCTACCTGGGGTAACTATACCTCTAGAAACCACAGAGCATCACGTTTGGGAGCAAGTTGCTCAGAGCATACGTATTTGTGTAAGTCACAGGCTCCCTGGTGGGGTCATGTACCAAGAGATGCCTCTGACTCTTTCATTGCCCTCTCCCTTGTTACCTGCTGAGCTCTGGGAAACAGAATAATTGCACCATATCTGCTCTTGCTGACACTGGAGAAGAGGATGCATTCTTCTGTCAAATCCCTTTTGTTTTCCCTTTTGCCTTGCTGGTCAGGTTTTTTCTCTGTCTCCCTATTCATGGCATACAAGCAAACACAAGCCAGATGGCTAAAACCATCAATCTGTGTTAAGATTTATGTTAGGAACAGAGAGGTGAAAGGCTCTAAATACCGCTGCTAATCCCCAAAGCCATTAAACCACCTCCTCCTTGTTGCTCAAGCTTCCATTTGCATTCTCCTTCATGTTAGCGCGCGGAGAGCCAACGCTGTACAAACACCTTTTATTTTTAACTGTGCATGCATTGATGAGCTCTTAAACGAGAGCCAGCTCCACACTGCAGGAGGCTGCTGCTTCATCTGCATTCAGGTCCTGCATACAGGGCTGCTGGCGCTCCACAACAGCACTGCATGCTCCTGGCTCCTCCCTGCCTTCCTCTAACCTTTCCTCAGCTGCCTAGTTGCATCCTTCAGGATTTGTTCCTTTTCTCAGCACTTTCTGCTGTTTCCTGATTTCCAGATGTTTTCCTATTTCCAGTCAATCCATGTGTCTCAGTCTGCTCCTCCTTGCAAGCGTAGCTCCACGTACTGACCATAACCAGGGCAGAGCTGAGGGTGTACTGTGGGACTGGACCAAAATCCCCTCTGCAGCTTGTATGAACAAGCTCTGGTAAACAGAGCAATGAGATGGGCAGAGCTGTACAGGAAGCTGAAGTGACAAGTTGGTGATCATACTGATGATGCCTGAAAATAAAACCCAAACCAAAAAACCACTTAGAATCTTTCAGCACTGAGCACTGCAGCCATCCTCCTGAATTTATCTGCTATGCAAAAATAGGGGTCTGGCTCAAAAAGCTTCTGCTCTCAAGCATTTCCCTAGCAGGTATTTCATGATCTGCCTGTACAGTTTCCACTGGAATAACACAGGATGACCAGCACAACAGTCACACAACTTTGAGAAAAATGGATCCCATTTTGGGTCAGTCTTGAAAAGCTTATGTCCACTCTTGGAGCAGCCAGCAGTGTGGGCCAGGGTACCTGCCTGATACAAACCATCTAAATCATGATAATATTAGTTTTCCAGCAGCTGAAAAACAAGGGGTTCTCACTCTCCATATTTCTCTCTCCCACACGTGTCGTTCCAAAATTTTGTCCCAAGGCTTTACCCACCTGACTACGTGGTCATCTTCATACCTTTAGGAAGCTTTATAAATATGTGTCTCATGTCTATTTACAATCCTAGTAATTGAAAATCCCTTCTTTTTGACTGCTTACAACCACTGCTGATATCCATGAGGAGCTTCTCAACAGTGTACAGGCTCTGTGTCCACCTCAGCCTAAGAGTCCACATTGATGTAGCACAGTAAACTCCACAAGAAAGTTTCACAAAGCCCAAACATACATATGAGGCTTGCAACAATGTAGGAGCTCACAAGCTTTTGGGCTGTTTTGATTCCTCCAACTCAGTTCTCCACTGGGAGAATGTAGCAGACAATAGAACAGAAAAAGGCAATGCTTTCTTTGAGGTAAAGCAGATTTGGAAATCTCTGGCAGATGAGGTCAGCTAAACCCAGGCCTGACTCTTTTCTCCTCTACTGCTAAAAAGTTATATTTTCTCTAAAGCTGTCTCTCATCCTCAGTGCTCGTAAGATGAAGAAGGAAAAAAGAAAAAAGTAAAACAAAAAAATCCTTAAAAAAAAGTACAGTATTCTGCTTTGGAAGAAAAAAATAGGCCTTCTTTTGGTTCTGAACATTTGCATCCTTTAAAGATGCAATCCCGTATACAGAGCAGTAAGCACTGTATAAACCTCCACCTGATACTGAGCGAGTTCAATCCAATTTTTTAGTCTGATTATAAAGAAACTTCCACTGATACGCTCTGTGCATCCTGGACATTCTGCAGCACCAGTGCCGTTTTCCTTCCCATGTTGCTTAGTTACACCAGTCCCACAACACCGGAGCCTCACAGAATGTAAAATGTGTTTGTAGCTTTTGAAGCCATATCAAATAGAAATCCTTAGTACCAATCTCCTAAGAAGTTAGGCACTAGTTGTTTTTTTGTCACTACATAGATGGCTTCTTTTATGTACCATATCACTTGATCCGCTGTAAAATACATATACTCATATGAGCCTCAGCTGCATGTAAAGGCTACGCAGGAGCCGCCGTTCCCACTGCGAGGGAACTGGACGACATTGTTCCAGTGCAGGAAATGGTGCTCACAGCCAGGATGAGATTTGGATTTCTATTTCCCAGATGCTTATACCTTACACAAAAGGACTGAGGCACTCCTTGGGAAAATAGGTATCAGGGTTTAAAAGAACCTATTCCAAAACTTCCTTATTTCCTCTCTGCCTTAAAATACTGGAAATAACAAAGTTTTGTTTGCACAAGTGCTAAATTGGATGCTAATGTAGTAGTCACACACAAAATGGTATGTTTTGCATGTGGTGATACATTTCCAAATACAAGCTTCTAACAAAATCTCATCAGTAACCTAAGGCAGAGGCAATCAAATGAGACAACCCCAAATTTAACTGCATCCTTTGAAATTAGAAGCAGTTGAGCACATGAAGTCACTCAGTGTCCGTGACCAGAGAGGACAGGATAGTTGTGACGATGACACAAAATGCATTTGGAATGCTTTACATGAGATACTACAATATGCAACAGAGCAGGAAGAAAGATCCCTGATCAAAGATGCATTCACATAAGGTATTAAACAGAAAAAGCTTCTGCTTGTTCATTTTCTGGTGCCAGGCATTCGTGTGTGAAGGGCTGAGTACAGAAGAGAATAGCAATACACTTCCCTCCTCCTACACCAGCCTCTCCCTGAGCCTAAGGTTACACATAGGCTGTGGTGATTAATAGCTGCTGTTAGACCAGTTCTCTGTGGGTTGAGCTAATCCTCTTTTTAACTATATTTAAGACCTACGGGCTCCCAGCACCTCATAGCAAGCATTCTTAGATCCTAACTGTGTGTTGGGTGAAAAACTACTTCCTTTTGCTTGTTTTCATCTTGATTCATCATTTCCTGGGACACCTTGACTTCTTGTGTTACAAGAGATAGCAAATAACTGCTCCATATTCACCTTTCTAATTACCAGCTCATTACCTTCCCTGCGCCTCCCATGCTGTTATCACACACAGCAGCCTGGTTCTTGCATCTGCATGACCCCTGTGCCTTCAAGGACATCTTCATCCATTTGCCACTTCAAAGAGCATTTTGAACCCATGCAAAACCATCAGCACGCCACAGCTTCTCCCAAACCACTGCTGCTTTCCACCCACTGAAAAATCCTCACTCATCTCTGCCTTTAACACAAGATTTCCTTCCCAGATTTCCAATCCCTAAAATGCTGGCATGGAGTCCAGAGCAGGCTAGATTGCTGTGAATGCATAAATACTGAGTGGCACCCCGGCATGCTCTCAATGGCTTCATACATACAACGGTCATACACCATCTCATTGCATATTCACCACCTGAAAAGCCAAGCAGGGTCTCTAAGGGACAAGACAAAAGTTTGACAAGACAGAGAAACCAGAGTACCCTGAGCATCCCAATGCAACAGCACAGAGATTGCAGCTCCTTCAGAACTGCAGGGTCAGGGAAGAGAGATCCGTTTGGCTCCTTCTAGCAAACAGCACCTTGCAAGCTTTGTGGGGGAAAGCAGGAAAGAGAGGAAGATGATGGTTTGACTGCTTGTAGGCTATGAAAGCACAGCAGATAATCAGCTCTGAACATGACAATCTGGAAAACCTGCACGGAGACAGGAAAAGTAGCTGCATCCAAAACCTTAATCAGGAGGAGGAGGCCAAAGGGATATTAAAAATCCCTCAAATCTTAGTCCCTAGGGATTGGTTCTGAGTGGCTCCAGGCCCTGGTGGCCTTTGCACACCAGACTGAACCAGCTGGAAAAAACAGAGCCTCGTGACTTATGAGGCAAATCACTGCCCAGGTGAAACCTCCCATAAAGGATATTGGGCACTTCCAGTAAACTGCTTGGCATCTATCCACAGAGTAAAATAAAGCCCATGAAAAATATTTTGTGGAATACATTCAGGTGATGAATTAAGCAAACGAATCGGCTCATGAACACTGCAAAGGCAAATAGAGAGGCTAAATTTATCAAACAAATTACCCATTTGATACAGGATTACTTACTAAGGGCTAACTTATGACTCTTTTGCTTATGCTGAGGACCGCTCCAGCCCCAGTGCAGTCTGCCATAGTGAGGGAAGAGGGCGATGCGTCTCAATACCAGCACAGAAATTACAATCCCTGCTTAGGAGTTCACTCACGTATTAGTGCAGGGATCTGCCTTTTTAATACAAAGCCCTTCATTCAGCCATTTAGACAGTTTCCAATTTGATTCCAAGCCTGGGAGATCTCTTAACAATGAATTTCCTCTGCAATTGTAATATATTTGCACATTTAGGCACAAGCAGGATGCTATGCATCCTCCTGAAGTAACAGGAGAATTAATATAAGGCAGTAGCTCTTATCCATATGGTTTGGGTAGGGGGGACAGTGTTTTCATCAACCAGGATAAAAGCAGAAAATGCATTAAATGTCATAACCTGGAATAGAGGGGAGAGAAAGTTTTCTCAAGATGAAGCAATTTCACTCTCTTTTTCCTAACACCATCTGATAGGGAAAAAAAAAAAAAAAAAGACAAGCTCTTGGGCTCAGCATCCTTTCATTAGCTCTGAAAGGACACAAAGTCTAAAAGTGTGCATCTTCCATCTATCAGCTGGTCTAATAAAAGTGCAAACCTGTCCTCTCTCTAACAATTTTTGCGATGCCTTAGTGAAGTAATTTTGTTACTCTGTTTAAAGTAGCAAGAACACAACGTAGCCTTGAATGCTGCAGCTTCACATGACATCCCCTTTATAGCAGCATTTTTGTCTAAAGAACATTGCCCAAAAAAGTGCTTCTTCTCTCCAATCCACCAATAACAGGTGGTAGATTTAGAAATACTTTAAGCATTACAACTGAAGATAAACCTTTCATAATTTATAACAGCCACCATGAAAAATAAGCAATTGCCAAAGGTCCTTACAAGATTATCTGTCTAACATATTAAGTATCTTGGTGCACACAGTATACAGCAGGAACGATAAAAAAGGCATTTTTGCCTCCAGCTGGCAATTGTTTACAAATACTCTTAATTTTTCTCCTAAGAATAGTATCCTAGAAGTATGCATCACTGTAAAGTAAATGTTGGCAAATCTAGCTTTTCAGGGGGATTGGTTTTATTCTATTCCTTGGTCAGTCTTATATATATTTAGCAAAAAAAGTAATGCCTAGTGTATGGGCTCCATGTAGAATTCTATTAGAAGAAACAATGCGTTCAAAGAGAAAAAATGGTCTGAGTATCAGCTCCTTTCCCGGAAAGCTCACTCATACTACTAGTAGCAATGAATCCAGCGATGTAAGAACTACACATCTGAGCCAGGACTGCAGGCAAGGATATTTTATTTGCCTGAAAGATAAGTTGCAAGTCATTCTCTCAGATAAAGCAGAGAGAATGTTCCAACACAGCTGAAGGGAGAATGGCTGGGCTATCTCATTCCACTAGGAGATTGGACTCCATTGATAAAGAGAAAAAAACCCCGTTTGTTGCATCTAATATATTAAAACAATGATCCATCTTAAGCAAAGAAGGTTGTTTTTCCTGCTGGAATAGTCTTTCACCCTTGTTCTTTTCCTACTAGGATATAAAAACTTCTCAGCAAAACCCCAGAGGTTCAACAGAAAACTTTGCCCGGACCACAACCCTTTACTTGTCAAACCAGGACTTTTCTGGACAACCACTGGAAGTAGATCCTGTCTGAGTTAAAGACCAAGTGGTGCTCCACTCCCCTTGGAGCATGCTGGCTCTGGCTTGGGTTCTGAACAGGCTACTGATCACTTAGACTGCATCAGAACTGTAGAGCCAGGGACCATTGCTCTGTTACTGCACAGCTTTGCTACACTCTTAAGACATGACATTACTTGAAAGTCTGTCCCTTCCCCCTATATATTTAAAGTTTGCAAATGACAGGGCCCTTGGCAGTTGTCTTAATATCAATACTATTACTTGACTAATTTCTTTGGCATTCCACTTGCAAAATAGGACTAATGATATGTTCAACTAATGGAACAATTTCCCTATATCTATATTCCACTTACTCTAATGCACTGAGGTGTAACTCTAGCTTCATTTCATTATCACTTGACTAGCTCAAGCACTTGCATGTCTTTTTGGATTTATTAATGCACTGGGTTTAAGGTAATAACTATTTATGTATATAACTCCATGAATATATTCTTCTTTCTAAGCATTTTTGTCCGCATCTATTAAAGTAGATATATTTCATAATGTTTATGAATGTACGATGCACTTTTAAAATGCCTCGATGCTTTTTCTGCTAGCTTAAAGCAATACCTCCGTGTTTTTCTCTCCTGTGAGTGTTCACATAGTGTCCTATCAATTTCACATTAGGGCAAGTCTCCTCAAAGACTTTTATTTCACTACATTAATAGATACACTTCAAAACAAAACAAAACCACCAGTTTTGTCGATTTCTTCCTCATCCAAAGGCTGAGTATCAGGAATTTATTGCCAAAGGTAGAGGCAGTTGCTAAGTCCTTGATACAGAGCCATGGTGACTAAGGCCTCTGTGCAAGAAACTAGTCCTGCAGACAGATGGGACATCCCTACAGTAGGAGAGTCTGCTGATAACTTGTCCAAGTCTGCTATGTTAAATGCAGGTGGCAATTCAGAAGAGACACAAAAAGAGAATCAAACAGAAGACATAATGGCCATCTGGTGATCTCCATCCAGACCTTCAGCTTACATCTGTTGAAGTGGTGGCACCCTGCAGAACAGTGTCAATTCAAGAGGGCAAAGAAAGCCCAAGATTGTATATTAATTGTTAGGGCATTGCTCCAGGAGAGAGACTCGGATACTGATCATTTCTCCAGGGACACTGCAGGAGAATCATTTGGGTAGCATGTGTCTGTCCCACCTCTCCCCGTCTCTTCACAAGTTGAAGATCTAAATGAGTCCTGTAAGGGCATACCAAACTTGTATCTTGGTGTCAGAAGACACTAATATAAGACCTCCGAAACCGCTGACTACTGACCTACCCACAAGAAGTCCTTCACTGAGTCAGGGATAAAATTTTAGATGCTAAACTGGTCCCTATTAAGGCTCTGGCTCACCAGACAGTAGGTGCTCAGGTTCTCTGGAAACTAGCAACCTTAAGGCATATCGAAATCAGAATCATTAGTTATGAGAAAATTGCAACTAGGAGTCCATGAAAATAGGTCCTAAGAATCTATACCAAATTATGGATGCTAAGAACTAAACCGTCTTTCTCTGGACAGCTGTAAGCATTGGATCAACCTTTTGCATAGCAACATACCTGCAAAACACTGGATTTAGAAGGTCCCCACCACCTCTCTATGGTCACATATCAAAATCTCTGTTGTAGTCTGAGCAAAAAAAATTGTCAAAACTTTTCATGCATAGAATAAACAAACTTTTAAAACTATGGTACAGCTGATCATCTACATAATGTGGTGCAATGCAATTATATGTCTTTATATAACACGAGACCCAAGCACACAGGTTCTCTGTAGACAGAAGTCCAACCACATCAGGTTTTCAAAAACACCCTAAAAAGAAATATATCTCCCACTTGCCCCGCTTTTTGCCTTTGGGCTTGTCCTACTTCAGCTCTGAAGCATCTTCTTGCCTCTTAAACTTTCAAACCCAAGTGGATTTTACACTTATAACAATAATACCAGGCTTTAAACCATTATTTCAAAGGCCTTAACGATGAAGGTGAGCATTAACACTCTTGATTTGTTGACAAAATGACACTCTAATCTACTCTTGCTTAATCTGAAGGGCACGGACAGAGCCAGCAACAGCAGGCAAAGTATTGCCACTTTATCCTATGGGTTGGGGTATACTGCCAGAAAAATAAAATCACACAATGAATGGATTAGACATGAATGCAGCCTTTGAAATGCATGTTCAATGTGCTCCAGACAAAAATATTATTAAGCGGTTAGACACCATTCGACGCTACCTGAATAATTCAATAGGACTTTAAGTTTCAGCTGCCAATCATTGCAAACTGGAGATTAAAAGTCGTCTACCAAAAGCTTTGTTCTAGTGAGATGAGACAGAAATACCAGAATTTCCATGCTACCAGCCAAAGCAAAAGGAAAAAAACCACTGTGGCTACTGTAACAACACAATCCAGTGGAATTAACAGACACTCAGAACACACCAAAGCTCTGATTCCTATTACTCCTGGGCCCTTTTCCACTAGGCAGACAGCATGGGGAATACTTAAGCAACTGCAGCTTCTGAAATGGGTGATAAAACAAAATACTAAAGTCTGGATCTTGTCACATACAGTCGAACTGATGTCAGTGAAAGCAAAATCAGATGAGAGAAAGTTTGGGGTTGATAAAATTTCAGAACACAGATTTTTTATGATTTATTATAAAAAATAAATCACAGGCTTATTGGGGGGAGGGGGATTACCAAATTTACTATCCACCAGTTTTCTTGAATTCTAGAAAACAACCTCCTGTGTGAAACCTAAGATGAATGGCTAACATTTCCCAAGTGCTCCAGCGAGAGCCATCTTTCTCCCGTTCATTCTTGCACAGGGACAGCTCAAGTTTAAAGTCCTCATTCAGACACAGTTGGGCTCTAACCCCTGTGGTATCTTTTCAGACCCAGAGAAACCCTACCAGCATTGTTAATGAAAGAGCAAAGTGTGTACAAAGTATATGGAAAAGCAATATACACTAGGAGCTATATACATTAGTGCAAATCATTTTCTTCTCAAGAGCCAAGAGAGCCAGCACCGCACAACAGGTTTTGGGATGAGATATGAATACAGCAGGGAATGAAGGAACTAGCTGTATTGAGCATACGAAAGCAATATCACAAGTAGTTTTAATGGTTCACATATTTTAAATGTCTGCATTTGTCCAGAATCAGAGCCTCTACATGCAGCTGATCTTTAGAGAAAGTTCACATTTTAATGTGTCTCTGGAAAGAAGAAAGGATGCCAACCTATGTCTTTTTGCTGCACCACTTTTTAAAGTCAGATGGTACTCGATTACTGTACCTACCTAGAGGGAAAAACTCGCCCATTTTCTTCTTGAAAATTTTGTAGTCAACCTCTAAAAAGACGCAGAAGATGATACGATCCACCTGTAAGAAACAAAATGATTCACAGTGAAATGATTGCAATCATCCACATTGGCAATAATAGTCAATAAAGACAAAGAAACCTTTAAGCCAACACTGTTTTATGCTCCAGGCAAACGAGAAAACATCACAGGGCTACATGTTTTGACTTTATTGTGCATCTGTGTAGCAATTTATAAAATAACCTTTGCAATCACATCTCACAACTGTATTCTTTGTTAACTGCCTCCTGTTTATGCAAACTGCTCTTGAGCACAGTATAAATGACTTTTGGCATTCCAGATGAGGACTGGGATGCAATATTTGATGAAAGAGTCACATGGGGGGCTTCTAATAAGCATACAAAAGAGTAAATGGGTAAGCAAAGAGCTCTTTTTTCCAATCCTTGTCCGACAAACCTATTTGCAAACCCATTTAGTATTTTAAAATGGCTTTAAAAGGTTTCATACGGTTTTAATTTACATGAAACCACTTACTCTCACTATAATACAGGCAGAATGCAGCAAAAACCAAAAGCTGATTAGATGACAGGTAGCACATAGGGTAAATAAAACATTTAATATGCCATGTACTTAGCAAAGCTAGGCATATCAATGAAACCACAGCCCATAATGTATGCACCACCCACCAATGAGCTCAAATAAATTCTTTGGGAGATCACTGTATGTGAAAACTTTTTCTAGAAGATACACACAAAAAAAAGCTAAACAAAACAACAAAAAAAACCCAGAATTCTAAAGCCTTAAAGGCTGAAAAACACCCAAATTGGACTTCAGCCTTGTTATTTCTTTGTGTTATCTGTTTGTTTTGCCCAGCACAAACTGCCTCTGCAGCCAAACCCAGCTCAGATCAGGGCTGTGGAAGGCAAAAAGACCCTCCCACAGCTGGGCTGAGGGACCTGCAACCCAGTAATCATCTTTCTCTCTGAAGTGAGTAAAAGCTTAACCAGAAAGGGATGAAGCCCAAGCAATAGGAAATTCAGCATCTTATGCTGTGCTCATATCTCCACGGGCAATAAGATGATCTGTCATAGCAGAACTCCTCAAGAGTGCCTTTGCACTTGCTAGAAAAAGCATCAGTCTCCCCCCTGCAGGGAAACAGTGGGAGGAATGCTCTCAAAAAATGCCTTCTTTCCCTTATCTTCTGTACAAAATGCTGTCTTTTTGCTGGAGCTGCTCTTAGAAGTGAAGTTCAAGCCTTGGTTTCAAAGACACTGTTATGCTGAACAGCCTAGGATATCATTTTGGAGCAGCCCAGTAGAATACAGAAGGGGATGAGAGCAAGCAATCATCACTTATGCTGGAAAATGCCAGTAGCTATTAACACGGACATCCCTGAACCGAAAGTGACTACAAAACCTGAATGAAATCAAACTAGGTAGGACATATTGCAACTAGAGATAGAACAAGGGCAAATGGCCTCAAGTTGTACCAGGGGAGGTTCAGATTGGATATTAGGAAAACTTTCTGTACTGAAAGAGTGGTAAAACATTGGAACAGGCTGCCCAGGGGTGTGGTGGAGTCACCATCCCTGGAAGTGTTCAAGAAATCAGTAGATATGGCACTTTGCTATATGGTTTACTGGAAGTCAAAGGTTGGATTTGAGGATCTTGGAAGTCTTTTCCAACCTTGCTGATTCTGTGATTCTATATAAGACTGAAGGTACAGGCTAGTTGAGCATTAAGAAAGAGAGAGGCTTGTGAGCAGGAGAGAAAGCAGCAGGGCAGAGCTGGAAAGCATATCAGCAGATTTGTCAGCAAGAAAATTGCCTGTTAAATATCTGTTCATATGATGCTCATAGAACCAAGCTGGTCTGAACATCCCTTACAAACAAAACAGGCTTGACCTTAAAAATGTGCTGGACTGTGGCATCAGCTACTCTTCACAAGAGATATAATAAAGAACTCAAATACGAGTTATGTGCTCAAGCCAAAAAGCCATACTCATCTGCGTACTCACAAATTCATAACATAAAGCACTGCTGGCAAGAGGTGCCACCTTTTACCTACATGAGAGTTTAAAAGATCCTTAAGGTCCCTACCAACCCAAACTATTCTATGATTCTACCTAAGCTGTGTGTTTTCAGGAGGGAGGCGTTAGTCAATGAGTGCTTAAATTACATTTCTTGTGAAAATTGCATTAGTATAGTGCTAGATTGTCATCATCTATCTCTGCCTTACGAACAGAGAAGATACTCAAGCATTAAAAGTGACAGGCCCAATACATGAACCAGAACAGACAAAAGAGCAAGGATGGAAATGTATAAAGCAGAGGAGGAATGACGTTCCCACGCAGAGAAGTTCTGAGTCTCTATATAGCCTCATATTTTCTGCTGTAAATCCTACAGACGTTTGCCTTGTTCTATATGGTCTAGCTTTTCAAGGTGTTCCCTTTTATTTATTCAGTGCAGCTGACAATGATAAAACTTCTGCAATCATGAGAATTTCCACTATTTCTAATATAATTCCTTAATTTAAAGATAGGGAATCTCTCTAGAAAAGGCAGACTATTTCAAAATTTCTGGCCTCCTGACTGTATACATCCTATATATAAATCTGTTCCATTTCTGCTTGGTGTGAGAAAAAGTGCTCTATTTTTAAGTATGCATAAGATATTGTGATGACAGCTGAAATCCTGTGTTTATCTGATTGAATGGCATGTGTTGGCAGATAGTAAATCTGAAATTAAACCATATTCTATCATCCTGCTAGTCACTGACTATTTTATCTACCATCCTCAACTAAAATAACTTGAAATTAGGCAGGGAAAGTAACCCTTGTCCTTGCTGTTCCCAATCCAGATACAATAAGGAAAGGTTTAATCCCGGGGACTACCAACCTGCCTTGCCTGCTGGCCCACAAAAGCTCTGCAGGATTTTTGGGATGCGTACTTAGGAAAGTCTTATTCAAAGAGGAAATCTCTCCTCTCATGTGGCTTGGAAATGCCAACTTGATTAGAGTGTCATGTCACCTCTTTAGAAAGGGCAAGGAATAGCTCCCAGGGACTCTCACAACTGCGCCCAGGGAGACTCCAATGCCTTTTGTAGGTGCCTGACTCCTCCACAGCTGACCAAGCACCACTCAACTGCAGCAGAGGAGTAAAGGAGCACCAAGTTGAAGGTATTAGAGATCATCCTTGATTGACAGCTCTTTTTTGGAGGCCAGTATTAAAATCAACCATCCCCTGTCAGAGCCTGATTAAATTCTTCTCGCTTCACGGCTATGAATAGGTGGATCAAAGTACCCCAAAATTAAGAGCACTGCAGCACAGAAAGAAGGGAGTTAAAATGCATGAGCTGTTCACTTAGTGGGCAGCTTCACAGCTCAAGGCTGTGAGTATATTTGGGGTTTTTTTAATTATCTTTTTTAAAATTTTTAAAATGTGCATTTTCTTCTTGGGCCCTGCTCTCCTTGACAAGCTCTATTTCATTTGAGGGGGAAAAGTTCCACATGGTTTTGTTAGCTGCACCTGATAAGGATTAGCAAACTTCTGCATGGGTTACAGGGCTCAGGCTATTTTCATAGAATCATAGATTGGTTTGGGTTGGAAGAAACCTTAAAGATGATCTAGTTCCAATTCCCCCATCATGAGCAGGGACACCTTCCACTAGACCTGGTTGCTCCAAGTCCCATCCAGCCTGGCCATGAACACATTTTTTGCAGTAGAATGGACCATAACACTGGGGTTTTAAAAGAATACAGCCAAATCTCATGAACTGAAGCACTGTCTAGCAGCAGCACTGACCTTAGTGCAAAGAAAGTAGAAAAAATATTTCCTCCTCGTTTTTGCTCATTGGGGCTTTGCTTGTTTGTATTTTCCCTGGCGTCTTTGAGAGCACTTTGCAGCTCATGAGTTTTCAGTTTATTGTTGGGTTACTGCACCTTGGGTGAGTTCACTCATAGACCACTAACAGTCTACAAGAGCTCCATGGGAGGCCAGGCAGGTGCTCAGGGACTGCTATGTCATCCCAGCACGGGAATGATGAAAAGCTGCTGAGGGTCCTACAAACCCTTCCTAAAGGAGTCTTCCTTCTACTGCAATGTGTGGAGGACACTGCATGCCTCTGTGCACAGCTGCTGTTATAGCAGGAATTTATAGTCTACAGTTGTACCTATATAAAAACGAGAGAGAACAACCTTTTACATGGGCAACGACAGGACAAGGGGGAACAGTTTCAAGCTAGAAGAGAAATGATTTAGAATAGATGTTTCTATGAGGGTGCTGAGATATTGGCACAGGTTACCCAGAGAAGCTATGGCTGCCCCATCCCTGGAAGTGTTAAAGGCCAGGTTGGATGGGGCTTTGAGCAACCTGGTCTAGTGGAAGGTATTCCTGACAATGGCAGGGAGGTTGGAACAAGATGATCTTTAAGATCCCTTCTAACCAGAGTCTTTCTATGATTCTATATATATTTTAGCATAAAAAAAGTTTCCATTTTTGTCTCAGCTCTTTTGCTGTGGTTTCAGGCAGGTTGTCTGATTCCTCTGAATTAATTTCCCTATCTGTTTTGGGGACAGGAATACCTAGTTGTACACTTACTGCTTCAAAGAGTCATTGCCAACCACAATCCTCAGGACATGCCAAATACTGTCATAGGTATATCTGTGTGCATACCCAAGTGCCAAACTGTATATATCAAGCACAGACCTGAAGCAGGAAACTGATCTAGAGGCATTCTAGACTATTTAATCTAATGAGTGTTTGCATGTCATTGTCACTCTGTGTCCTAACAAAATAACAGCTCACAACAAAAATAAGCTACATGTCAGCACTCCCAAGTATTTCATGCATGTCCCCAGTACCAGGACATTTACCCAGCAGGCAGCTACTGCTTTTTATGATATGTGACAAAATGTTTCATCATCATTTAAATTTTACCAGAAAAACCATAGTAGAAAACCAATGTGAACTTGTAAAACATGTTTCCTAATCCCAAATCAAAAGAATGGTAACAAACAACAAAGACAACAAAGCAACATTTTGCTCTCTGTATACATGTAGCAAAACCCTGTTATGAAACACCTTTGCCTGATCCCACCAGGACCTACTGTCATAAGGTGATGGTGAACACCAGAAGCTTGCTTAAACACTTTCAGTTTATCAAACATTCCACAGACTTAATTCAAAACTCAGTGAAGCCAAACAGAGTTTTTTTATTGACTTCTGCATGCTTGGATCGGTGCCTATACTCCATAACACCAGGTAGAACATTTGCCTCCTGAAGAATTAGAGTCCTTCTGATACACAAATTTCATTCCACTAACTGTTAGATACTTTCTCAAACATATCCTTAACAGTCACAGTTCTGATCTGCCTCAACTACAGGTGCCCTGAAAATTCACAGCCTGTTGGATGGGTCTTCCAGTAACCTGGTCTAATGGAAGGTGTCCTTGCCCACAGCAGGGGGGTTGGAACTAGATGATCTTTAAGGCCCCTACCAACCCTATGATTCAACCATGATGCAATCCCCTATTTTCCTTCTGTTTGGACCATGAGTGCCCAGGCAGCCCTGTTGGCTTTCATTGCCTGATAAGACTTCCCTTGTAGAGACCAGTGGGAACAAAGCCACCTAAGTCAGCTTTCCAAAGCATGCTCCCACAGAATCAAAATCTCAGTTGTGGGAAGTATTGAAGGAGCAAGAGATTTTTAATGCACCATAGGATCACACCACGAGGATCACCTGGTCCCTGCACACAGTGTGAAATATCTTCTATTTCTGTGACAAGGGCTCAGTTTGCTTTTCTGAAGTTCACATCTCTCTCTCACTGATCTTCAGGAACCCCATTGGCCATCTCTTTTTTTTTTTTGTTTTTTTTTGACAGAGTTCCTCCCTGCCCAGGACCAAGCTAACACACTGAACTCACCACATACAGAGGTAGACTTCAAAGAGACTGACATCTGTTTCTGCCCCCCTAAAGCACTAGTAAAAGATGCTTTTGATGCTGCCAGTCTCCCCTTCAGCCTACGCTCTGCCTGATCTGATCCTGTGGTAATCCTATTGCAACCAACTAACAGATGGAAATACCAGCTTTGTAAAATAACACAGGCATCTGCCATATACCCTGCAGCAGCTGTGATCCACTTTGCTGGAAGCACTGCCTTTCCTGAGCACCATTCACATCTGGTCAGCTGTCCAGCTAGCAGCCTGCCTGACCAAAAAGAGAGAGTAGAGGACTGCATCTCCCCTTGGAAACCAGCCATGGTCAAGGCCAGAAGTTTTCACACCCTCTTTCTGAAGGCGAATGCTTCAGACCCTATAAAAACTGCTCATTTCATGGAACTGTAAATTAAAATTCAGCCTCCTGGCATTACTGCTAATTTCACAGAAACCATTAGAGCATAGAGCCTAGCCGACTGTCTGCTCCTTTTGGCATGACATCATGGTCTATGATTGCAGAGTTACTCTCAAAAAGAGCTTCAGTCGAGTATTTATGGCAAATACAAAACTTTGTCGGTGCCTCCATCCTCAGAACAAGATTTAAGCGGGGCAGAGGTGTCAGACTGGTGATACGGTGAATTTGGCAATCAACGAACTGTGTGATGATGTTCACAAAGTTATTCACCTAGCCTTAAGAGCTTTACTCTTGGCCCAGCTTCAAATTCACTGCAGACCTGAGCCAAAACACTCCATGTTTACTTGACCTTGCAGTCATTCAAATGACCCCAGCTTCAGGCAAACAGGACATCTTTGGATCACTCTTCAGTCCAGGGAGAGAGAAATGTACTCTCTCAGCACACAGCTCTTTGGTTTTCATGGATTGGAGTTTTGAGATTCTTTGGAATCCAAAGCAAAAACCTAAATAAAAATCCACATTACTGCAAACCTCCTGCAAGTAATGGTATTAATGGAGCGTTATGATATCACATCAAGAGCAAATACTCATTGAGGACTAGCTGTGAAGAAGCAACTCTTAAACCCTCATATTACTTAGGCAGCCATTGAAGGGAAAAATAATACAAACCACATGAATTACAAAATGATTTATGCTTATCACAAATACAGTGGAATGGCTTCTATGGTGGTCCTACTGTAGTTAAAAATAACAAAACCAGAAAGTTATTATTAGTGCTTTAATATCCTATTTCATGATGGAATGCATATTTTGCTTGGAGTGAAAGATAATTAAAAGTCCAAAGGCAATTTAAAAAAAACACAAAACAAAATGAAAAACCCAACAAAAACACCACCAGAAATTTATTACCAGTTTAAAATATTAATACAAACAACATCCCAGTACACAGGGCTTTGCAGTAATCCCTGTCTCTAAAACAAAATGCTGTAGCAACACATTTAGCAATGAAACTCAAGATAAATTTAAAACATGGCCAGAATGTTTCTCCCTGTCCTTTGTGCCTGTTCCTACAGCTCTGCTCATATTCAACAGCTGAGGGCAAATTGCTCCCTGTATCACACAGGTACCAGACACACCACTGCAGTTATCACTATGGCCCAAGCCTATCTCCATGTTACTGAGACATATTAAACTCCATAATACTACCCAGTGGAGAGCCACTTTTACCCACAGGTCTCAAACACAGGTCAGCATTCCAGTTTTGGGATAGTTCTGATAGATCACTGCCTCCAGGTGGAGATTTGATGTGCTCAGGGTCACAAAGAACAAGAGCAGCAGAATTAGACCAGGACCCTGGGATTTTTTTCTCCTATCCTCTCTCTACCAAAGATGCTAGAGATGAAAAAAAAAAATCCCATCAATGGTCACAAGCAAAGTTCACAAGCTTCACTGCACACCACTGGTTTTCCTCTGGTGGAAATATCCTTTCAATGTGCTCATATATTGTGAGAATCAATAATGATAACTCTTTTTCCCTAATACACTGGTTGTTTTTTAAAGGTTACTTATTCTCCATGAGAGAATTCACTCTGTGAATACCTTCAATACCTTTGTAATACAGTGTATTATTCAAGGACAGGTAGTGCTTTCCCTTTAGGACCTCTGTGCTGAGCTGTTACTTTTTTTGTGTGTGAACAAAGCACCTGCCAGACTAGCAGAATGGTTGTCCTAAAGAACCAGCCTGGATCTAAAATAGGAAACTATGACAACATTTTCAGAGGAATTCACAAGTTTGTGGCTGACCATTTGTGTACGTCCCAGTCACTTATATATTGCATGATTATATGATGACTAAGACCTGGTAGTCCAGTAGTGCTAATATAAACACAGACAGACCATAAAATAACCAGTCCTTAATAGTCCACATGTGGTTTTTTCCTCAACTACAAAAAGTTTTTCAGTTTCCTAAAGGTGAAAAAACCTGTAAAACCAGCCTAGGATTTAAGGCAACATCTCAGTATATTTCTTTTGATGGTCACTAAAACTTGTCAGGGAAGGGGCAGGAGAGTAGTTTAAAAATGCATTTGTTTTTACCAAGATATCCATCAACCAGCACAATTCACTTTTATGCCACACAAACACGATGACATAAAGCCCATTAATCTTTTCCAGCTTAATACCTACTGTCCTTTGAAGATACATGTTTGGAATATCTGAAGGCGACCTCCATTTTTCACAGTTCCTAGTCATAGGGCAGCTGACACAGCCAAGATAATCCTGTATTCAGCGAAACCAGGGAAATGAATGGATTCTGATGAATGTAATTTGCTATCTCTGTGACAAATGGCAAATGGGAAGAGAGGGCGTGCATGCAAATATAACTGTGTTAAATAAGGGCTTGTGAAGGATAGTACTCTGAAAATATCTGATAGGCAGTTTTACAACAACCATGCTTTTTGGAGGAGATAAATCATCAGCTAACTTAGAGTTGTCATTATATCCTCATTGTGGAGCTCCGCTGAATAGATGGAATTGTGGCATACAATCAAGCAGGGCGTTGTGATCCCATAAGCCAAGTTTTTGCATCACGTTTTACCTTACAACATCAGTTTTTCAGTACCTTTTTAGCACAACTTGGACTTAAATACCCCAACGTTCCCAAAGATTATGAGCATCCTAAACCTGTCTGGGCACCCAACTAATTCCAAAAATGTCATGTTCCACTAACACCAGAAGCTCTTTGCTGGACTGAGGTGTCACTTCAGAACACTGTGATGTTCTTGATATCTTTACCAGTTTTACTAAAACATCATGTTCTCGATGTTTTACCAATTTT
This sequence comes from Acanthisitta chloris, assembly GCF_000695815.1. Classification (NCBI taxonomy): domain Eukaryota; kingdom Metazoa; phylum Chordata; class Aves; order Passeriformes; family Acanthisittidae; genus Acanthisitta; species Acanthisitta chloris. The sequence goes on along the minus strand of NW_008676710.1, from coordinate 19,879 downwards.
GTTGTGGTATCAGGTAATATCTACCAATATTATTTCCACTCCTTCCCAGGGCCGGCAGGAGAATCAGCAGCACTTGCTCAGACTCCACCACTCAAAAACCAGAAAATGCTCAAAACCAGAAACATAATCTCCTCCTTACCATCATCTTAGTAGCTGCTGCAAGATTCAGAATATAAAACAGCCACAGGTTTTCAAAGCACACAGAGAGACCTAGTGGTGCTACCTCCTACCCTTCAGACAGATATGAGTATCACAGAACCATAGAATGGTTTGGGTTGGAAGGAACCTTAAAGCTCATCTAGGTCCAACCCCTCTGCTATGGACAGGGACACTTTTCATTAGACCACATTGCTCAGTGCCCCATCCAACCTGGCCCTGAACACTTGCAGGAATGGAACATCCATAGCTTCTCTGGGCAACCTGTTCCAGCTCCTAAATGATGAATAATTTAAGTCTGGATGCTGGAGCCAGTGCCAGGAGGAGGCAGAGCTGCCTGAGGCTGGGAACCAGCAGGGAGAGCAATGTGGGTTCATGTCCTGGAAAGCAAAGCTCCCTTCTGCTGTGTTGCTGAGGGATGGCAGTGACTTCCAGGCATGACAAGAGGTCATCAGGTCCCTGAGCAGTGGGAACCACGTCTGTCAGTCCCCAACAGCTCTGCCTCCTGTGCTCTTCCCTGTAGCAGGGGTGGGCATCCCCTCCTGCTGCAAGAATGGGAACACACCGGTGTTTTGTGGCTGGGACAGGAATGTTGGTTTCTGTGGCTGTGACACTGTTAAGTCTTGAGCAGGCTCCTGTGGATACATAATAAATGTTTGAGCTGCAGAAAAACTTCAGGAGAAACAGTTCCTGGAAGCAGCAGATGACAGCTTAAATAACATTTTAAGTACACTGTTCCAGGCAGGGTAAAATGGCAGTCATGATAAACTCAGCAACAAATTCCTCAGTGAGGCTGAGCAAAGGTTTTGCCTTACCTCAGGGGCTAGGGTGCTTTTCAACTGCTGGCTGCTGTCACTTGGACTTTTCACGTTAATTTTCTAAACTACTGACAGAGGCAAAAAATCTGGCTGGATCTTATCGAGTTGGTATAAAATTCAACTTGTTGTATTTCCGTCAAAAGTGGCCAGATGACCCCCGCATACAAAATTATTCGAGGTTTCACCTCAGAAAGCTTTGCAAAATACATGATTTGATAAAGTCCCTCAAGCCTAATGCAACTGAGAGCAATCCCTGAAGGCACCTCACACTGACTGTTTCCCTTGTTTGCTATCACTTCTTCAGTCATTCTCATCTTCATCCTACATTAATGTTCATGTTAGTCACTCTTTATCCAAAAGCTTGTGACTTCAAAGGGGTTTTGGGTCAGTGCAGCCAAGTGTTTTGTACCCTGCTGGGAAGATGACAGCAGCACTTCAGACATCAATTTTGTCTGAGTAGATCCAGGTTTCCAAAATCTTAACAAGTATCATAAAAACTGCACTTTGAGGGGATGAAGAGTGCTCACTTAACCTCTATTAGCAGCAATGTATTGCAAGTTCTCCTCCCAGCAGCTTCATACATTGTCTGTTTGAGGGAACATTGGTGTGGCAAGTTAGTAATTACTCCCCAATGAGGAGATTAAAACTCCTGTAGTGGAAGTAAAGTGAAGGGGTAACAGACCTGCTGCCCAGGTTATAAAGCAATGATATACACACAGAGTTTGTAAAACTCTTATTTAAAAATTTTTAGATAAAGAAGAGCCTTTATAAACTAAAAAGATTTAAAAAAATTGTTTTCCCAAGAATATAGGCCACATGGCATATCTTGGAACAGCTCTGAAACCCTTGCACTTACTAAAACCTGTACTGAATCCCATTTATGTAAATATTACCTTATCTCTCTCCTTGAAGAAAATGTTTTACGATTAAGTTATCTGTCATTTAGAGATCAAATTAAACTCATTAATGCAAGCTATTAAAGACCATTTTCCAAGGACAAAGGCTGATTTTCTCAAATACTCTATGTCTCTCATTCTAATGCTGGAGATAATCTTTTTGCCACCAGAAAAAGACAGAACTAGGCAGAAGAAGAAGGTTTTAAATTTACAGTACTGATAGAAAAAACACCTCCATTCCCAGGATGCTCACTCCAGTGTCTCTTCCAAAAAGGAGATCAACTCAGGATTATTTGCTTACTGCATGTTCACAATTACACCTTATTTATGCCTGAGACACTTAGGTAGGTTCAACAAAACATGTTTTTTGTTAAATAATGATAACTGTAGAATGATGAGTTATTTTCACAAGACACCAAGTCAGGAGCCTGTATGACCTTAATAACCTCTGCGTGTTTCTGGCTAATCAGAAGGGAGATTAGGAGGAACAATGAGCAGCGAGACAGGAAAATTGGATATGAAATAGTTGTTCCCCAAAACTCAAGAACTTGAGCTTGTGGCAGGGTCAACTCTGGGAATGGCTGCACTTCAGAGACTGCTTTTGGGATATCGGCACCTGTAAGAGGCAGGGACCAGGGAGATCTACGCTTGAGAGCAGATGTGATTATAGATTTGGCATGTGAGCTGGGACAGCAATCCAGCCAAAACGTCCTCGTGTGAAAGGTCATTAAGGCAGCTTGATACGATTGACAAATGCCTTCCACAGAGGATACTGCAACTCTCACATAGGTTGTTTAGGAAAAAAAATCCAGTGGGATATAAATGTCAACTGTATGTCAACATTTTTCATAAGGATCGAAAGAGAAAAAGGAGATTCAGCTCTAAGGGATCACTTTTAAATTAATTTTAATAGATGCTAACAGGCTGACAGTCCTTCAAAAATAGCCACCAGATGTTCCAGCACTTTACCAAATCCCGATGGTTAACCTTGGGTATACCAATTGCACAGAATCCATCTTCTGGATGGAGCTCTGTTTCTGCAGCTGGAATACTAATGATGGCTCTTAGTGGGTTTTGACTTCCACCAATGTGTTTAGTTCTGCCACAGATCGCAGTGCATAACCACAGAGGAGAGCAAGCACAGACTTACCTTTTATTAGAAAGGACAAGAAGTTATTTTATTTATGGAATGCTGCTCTCTACAGACAACCTTTGCTCTATCTATCTGCTCATCATAAGGTAAAAAGCATCTAAATTACTAAGATGCTGCTCAAATACAACTGAGAACATTAGCACGATTTATACGAGCTGCTCATATGTGCTGATGCATATGAAGTCTCCAAAACCATTTATTGTCAAAATGTCAATGCTAAATGCACAAAAATATAACTTATTTTATTCCATTAATTAACTAATGTGTGCACAGCACTTTGAAAATGTAAAAGCACTTTGAGCACTGAGAGCTAAGCAGTATTATTTTTACTTGTGTGGACGCACTGTATGAATCATACATAATAATCACCTCTTCTGGAAAGTATTTTTGGTCTACAGCCAAAATCTAACCTAGAGCTTTGGCACTTCTGTTCAGTAAAGTATCTCTAAATGGTCCTGTTTGGGTTCCAGCTGGAAATTTTCTGCAACACATTCATTACTGAGTCCTTCATAATATATACCACGTACAAGGTGCCTTTACAGCCCTGTAATTAAGACTGTATAGCAAGACAGCAAACACTTCATTGTATCCTTCTCATTTGTCCAAAACATTTGAGAAGAGTGGCTACTAGTGCTAGCTGTGACTTAGCTCCTTCTCTTTGATCTGAACAAGATGCAACGGGCATAATGGATATAACACAGGATTGGGATTCCCTTTCACCTTTGTGAGAACTGTAGCTCTCAGACTATTTTATCATCTCCTAGTGAAAAGTATTACGTAAGGACTCTATAGTATCACTGTTATCCATCCCCACACTGTGATTTCCGCCCCTTTGATCCCTCTCTGTCTGGGCTTTCTTTTTTCCTCTTACCCTTTGTGACTGAGCAGCTGCCATGACCATGAGTTTTCCTTCCCAAATGAGAGTGCAGAGAGCTTTCAGAAGGTCACGTTTCATACCTGCAAGCACATCTGTTGCATCAGTCTTGAAAAAAAATATGCCTGGCTATCCCATCCTTGCACAAAATTGCTTCTCCACGATCATGTTCACAGGGGAAAGTCTAAAATAACCAGAAACCAACAAAACTTCACCATTCTCCTGTTCTGATTAGTTAACAGAACAGTGATGACTTACAGCTGCCTGAGTACCACCTGTGGTCAGGTGGGCCCCATGTTTCCACAGGTTTTGGCTTCCTGACTGACCTGGTGGTGATACACTCCATCCTCATTGTAACTCTCAAATCAGGAGATATTTTATGCATGCTTTGTATTTGTTTAAACACATGCCTATCCATAATATAAATTAGTCTGTGTGGGATTAACCTAGCCAAGAATTTCTCTTCTACAAATCTGTCTGGATATTCAGATTTAAAGAGTTTTATAGAATCTTGTCTGGAACACACTGCAGCCATCTCTATTAACAACTCCCCTACTATACCCTTGATAGCTGATAGGTATATTTATTCAGCGTCCATTTTTATTCTCCAATTAATGGGGAAAGAAAAACAAGAGTGGGAAATATCTGATGTGGTTAACATTGATCTATAAAGCTTGGACCTATTTGCTCCACTTGAAACAGAGAAACTAATTTGGAGATTTTTTAAAAGAAAGAAATGAAACGAAGGGTATTTGAACTGGCTGACTTTGAACAGATGAAACCTTTTACAGTGTTTACAGTGTCAGCTTACAAACCTTTCCTGGGGCAGCTACACTGCATATCTTATCCATAAGGTAAACACAGTGAGATCCCATTCTGGCTCCCAGCATTGTGTGGCCATGCACGACCCTCAGGACAAAGCTGTGCTTGGAGAGGGGCCATGGTCAAAGCAAGGGGTGCCCTGTGCCTGTCAAATGTTGCTTAGAACCTGCTCTCATTCTGCCTGGCTCTGTGGTGAGCTCTCAGACTTTCGAACTCACAAAGCCACATCTTTATCTCATTTTAGCTAGACAGAAATAGGGAAAAAGCATGGAAGGCAGAGGAGAGTCGGCTGCTGTTACAGAGCAGGCTGACCCTGGTGCAAGTCAGTGTGGCTGCCAGAGGGCTACAGCAATTTCCAACAGCAAAGCCTGTCGCCTGACACCTTGCTTTCATGCAGTTGCTTCCCAGGTTCAGTAATTCTTGGTGTTAAAAATCTATATGGCACAGTCAGGATTCCAGATATATACATTATTCAATAATAGTACGCTACAGACTTATGCAGTACTCTCCCACTGGCTTTAAATCTGCTCTAGGTGGAGGGGGAACAAAAGAAAGAATAAAAGCATATCTCATGCAAATATTGTAAATAAACCATTTCAATTCAAACAGTCAACACCCATACCAGACATGAGTTTACCTGGCATCTCTTTTCAATAACTCCTACCAAACCTTAGTTCTCTACAACCTTGAGAGCCAAGAGGGCAGGAAGTCCTTGATATCACAGTTGGGGTAATTTGTGGCCCTTTTCCCCATCACACAGCTCCTGACTGGAACACCTACAGAGATGAGTGGTTCTATCCAGATTTGTTACTACTGACTTCACCTGCAAATACTCATGGAGCATCCACAAAGCTGATCTTGGGGATAACTCCAACTGATTTAGCTTCTGACTCCAATCTTCAGTAGTCCCATGTCAAAACCCACACAGCATATCCCTGCATTTACATTATTCATCATTATCAAAACCAAATTATTACTTGCTGCGGATCACATCACACCCACCTAAAGCTCCAGGTTCTTGTATCTGGTAACTCACTCAAATTTCACTTCTGTAAGTCTAATGTGCTGAGCGATAACTTGAACACGTCTAAATCTCTGAAAAGTCAAATCAATTTCCTCACATATTTTCTCTTATAAAAATATCTGCTCCAGGGCTGTGATTTTTATGCCAAGTTTCAAAGCACAATGACTGTATACAGTTAAATTACAACCCTCTAAAATGGGGACTTATAATACATATAATGGAAGTCCTATAACTGTAACATTTCAAATGTGACATCCCTACAAATGCCAGTTTTCAAGGGATGCTATATGATGGATTGAACTGCTTCTTAATCCACAGCAAGATGATGCTTTCTTGGAGGAGGAAGACTCGTTATTTTTTGATTATTGTACAGGATGAATATAGCACCTTCCTCCTTAGAAGGCAACTCTGCCTACTAATAAGAGATTCTGTTGAAGTCACTGAGCTGCTGTGGGACTAACACAGTGTTTAGCTCATACTGTCTCATGATGTCTGCAGAACTGCAAAGATACTGTTGCTGTAAACACCATATTTACACCCTTGACCATCCAAAATCATGATGACAGCATTTCACAAACTATAAAAAACGTGGGCATCTCTTCTGCCTTGTCATCTCTGAGCTTTTAGGAACTCAGGTCATGCTTTCACCTGTTTTCCAACTACAAAGACTAAAACATATTAAAAGAACACACAAAATAGCTTCAAAAATGTAAAATCTGTGGTCTTGTAAGCCTTCAAAGCTCAGGCTTTGAGAAAAACATCAAATATCACAAGAACTGGCAACAATAAGACTGAGCTATCCATTCCTCTGAAGTAGAGGAACACCAGAAAAACACCGAAGCAGAGGCATATGACCTGGCTGAACTCCCTGATATGATTCACAAGGTTGCACTGGCTCTGACCTGTTCACACTGAACTCGGTCAGGCTCCTTTGACTGTGAGGGGACTTAGGTCAGGCTCACCTATGATGGCCCTTGCACGCTTCTGCCTCCATGGAAGAGAACAATGGGTCACATCCCTCCTGACATTAGCTGTATATAAGTGTCTCCGCGTGGATATTTTCCCTTTACTGTGCTGAACAGGGAGGCGGCACATTTTTGTGTAGAATGGGTTATTTTCTCCTGGAACATCCAAGAAGGGGCTCTGGGGATTTGAAGCAGCAGCAGAAGGAACAGCTCTGGCAATGAGCTTTTTTTCTACTGCGCTTTCCTTGCCATATGCCCCAGGATGTACTGGCACTTGGATCTGTTTCTAGGCTTCCTTTTCCTGCAGAGCTTTTCCACTGGAGCCTGGAACGTGACACTAGGCAATAACCCCAATAATATGGAAGACCTGATGCAGCAATGCTGTCAGGCATGCAGCAAGCCACGTAGCTGCAGCTGGCTGGAGGTCGCAGTCATAAAGCTACCACTAGGTACCTCCCTTTACTAGAAAAAAAGAGACAAGAAAACTCTAAAATAATCTTGGAGTCCAGGCCTGTGGCCCTAGAAGCCTTTGTGGGGCTTGCCATATATGAGATTTTAATCTGATCTATTAAGCTTATCTGGAAACCTAATGATTTCAACAATATTGACTGCTGCCAACTCCTGTGAGTGTGAGTTGGTTGATCTGAGGGTCCACGATGTGAGGTGGTGAGTGGGGAGGTGCTGCAGACAGGATTCCTTCGGTGAGCATCAGTACAACATGAAAAGAAAATGCTGTTTTCAGTAAACAGTATAGCCATGGGCAGGTTTTAAGGCCTGAAAGCTACAGAAAGTAGCCATTAAAAATATTTTTCAATCAGAGGAACTAAAAAGTGCTCTCTGTTGAGATAAGGCAAGTATACAAATCACAATTTTTTTGAGGATTTATGGGTTTTTTTACCCCATCATAACATTCAGGACCATCTAGTTCCTTTATATTCATGTTGTGTTTATTTAAAAGGTTCAATCTGCCTTAATTCAGAGCAATTTTGATTGGATTTTTTTATATTGTTCTTTTATGTACTATTCTTTTTCCTTTCTTTTTTTTTTTTTTTTTTTTAACTCTTCTCCTGTGAAGCCAGGCTACAGCAGCTCATCAAAAGAATGCAAGGCGGCCCGAATTTTCTTGTACTTGTTATTGTGATAGAGCTACAGTGGGCAATCTGATCTCATCACGAAACAATTGCAGTAAAGATACCTAAGTGGATGTCACAGCTCTGCTGAAAGATAATAAAGTGAAATGAACCCAAAAAACAATCTTTCCAATACAAATCACATAGTTAAGTTGCAGTGAGTTGCAAACAGAATACAAGTTCAGGAGGATGGACACAGAGCCAGAAATGCCTAACACTTTTGTATTATTTTTAACACATTTGGGGAGCACATAATTAAGGGATTTACAGCATTAAAACCTGGAGCTGTTCTGCAGCACTGCACTAAATGAGATGATCAGCAACAAGGGAAAGGGTGAATTATACCACCTTCCACTGCAGTTTGAACTACTGTCTCGTAAGATAAACATTATTGATTGCTTTTAAGCTGCCTCTCTATTAGAAAGAGACTTCTAATTTTGGGAAATCAATAATAAAAGATAGCAGAACCCCCCCAGATTCTCTTCACATAAGCCTGCAAACAGGAAAGGGCAGAACCTCACATTAAATGGGAAGATCATCCCTGATGTGCAAGGTAGAGGATTTGCCCCTTGGGCCACATTTTTCTTCAGAGCTGGATCTGCATCAGCATCCACAAACTATTGTTTTAATCTCCTGACAAAAAAAGAATGTCTTGCCACGTGTGTTTTAACATAATTTCTTTCTTTTACTTATTTTTTTTTTCATTTCAGCTCTGCCTTCAGTGCCTGAAAATTAACTCCTTAAGTAGCTTAACAAATTTCTTTTCTTTTCCACAGCAAAGACTTTTGTTAGAGACCAAAACAGCATCAGCTTTCAAGCTGTGGGGTCCTTTCTACTTCTTTTGTCTATTTAACAGCAAACTAAGGGGTGGTAGTATTGAATTACCAAAGCTGATGTGTTGGGAGGCTGTTTGGATCTCTACTTTCTGGTGGTTTTTTTTGGAGGAGGGCTGTTTGAAAAGGCCTATACTATATAAGCCCAACAGACAATGCCAAATCTCTAAGACGAGATATACGCAGAACACTTCATAAAGCATATTTAGGCAGACATTGCGCATTATATACCATGCAAGATGCCCAACATGCCTTCCAAGAAAAACACCAACACTGACTGAACACAGGCCAAAGATTTTCTCATTAGCATGAGCAGAGGTTAGGCAGGCACACAGCATTTCCCCGTCTGTTTTCCATTTACAGAGGCGACCACTCCTAGGAATATTATACCTAATACACAGCTGGATCATCTACAAAGAAATAGTTGTGGTTTTTGCCTGACTTCTGCCACTAAACTCCTGTCTGCTTGGAATTCACATGATTTCCTCTGAAACTGGTGAGGTTTACCCTAATATGACAGTGCTTTTCTTACAGTCTACCAGGGAATGGTCATCTCAAGGCTAGTATTAAAACAGCAATTTCACTGGTGACTCTCTTGTTAAAGCAATTACCTGTAGCCATTAGCTGAATGCATCACTTAAGTCTTTGAGGGCAAGATGTTTAAATAAATAAGAGGGAACAAAAATAGCTGGCAAATACCAGGAGATAATTGCATGGTTAACCCTATAAATGACAGTGTTGTGAGAACAGGGAAGGAATTTGTAATAAAGTAATCACAAACAGATTAATATCTTGGAAAGCTACAGGAGATTTTCTCTTCCGCAGCCGTGGGATTTTCAGCAGACTCAAACCAGTTCTCATCTAAGTAGAAATGTGCTTATCTACATCCATCTCCCCTGATCGCCTCACTCCTCACCATAAGGGGAAATCAATATGAGAACTTGTTATTCAGAGGAGTCTCAGGAGTCAGGCACTGCGATCACACCTCTAATCCTGCAGGAATCTATTTTCAACACCTACATCATCTCCAATGCAAGAGAGACATTGTTTACAGCTGCTTTGCAAAGCCTATGAAACAGGGAAGGAAATAAAACCAGATATGGGGTATCCACGCTGACCTCCTACCTCTAGGTCTGACTCATTACCAAGGGTTGTTGCACTAAAATAATCCTTTCGATAGCTCACATTTCTATGATGGAGATGTCTGTTATTAGAGAAAACTCTTTGATTCTATGCACAGTGCCTCTGGATGGATTTCTCTCATGCTAATTTGGCTGACCAATTAGGAAAACGAGGGCAGTGGAAGGGTTAAACATCGATCTCTGGGTTCCCCTGGCATGCCAGGGAGCTGCTGCTAATAGCACCAGTGGCAGTTTCCTGAGCTGTAACTCCCATTTGATGAGAACAACTTCTGATCTGATGAAAATTCCTCCCTCGCTGCAGCAAAACACCCCATCGTTTAAAAGTTTTGAATGTGCTAACAGCTAATTTATTAAAGGAACTCCTGCCGTGTCCATGTTTACAGGGCTCAGGCTGCATACAAAGGAAAATCCTATTGCAGTCACATAAGGGGAGCAGAAGCGAAGTGTATTTTTGGAAAGGCAGCACAGTGTGCCAGGAGAAGGACTGGTCTGATGAAAGGAACACCTATGATGTTGAGCTGAGACTTCTTTCAGCCTTGACTAAAATGAGCACAATTACAGATTGGAAAAGAAGAACAAATGAGAATAAGATGTATTTTACAAATGGCAAAATAAAGTGAAATGAGTTCAGACCACAAGTCCTGAAAAATACAGAAGTCTTCTAGATGCTCAGATAGGGTAATGAAGGCAAATGAACGTTGTGGGCAGACAGACATTTCAACCAATGTCCTGTTGTAGGGCGTTTTCTCTTTTAAGGAAGGTTCATACTATAAATCTCTATAAATCACAAGCTAAAATTTGTCAGCCCAAAAACTAGTCTCTGCCCCCAAACCAGGGGCATAAAAGGAATGGGGGGAAAGGGAGACTGCATCTTCCAAAGGCTGCTGTTTTTAACTAAGTAAATAAGATACCTTCCAAAAATTTTGAACAAGACAAATTCCCCATCTTCTGCCCCCAAAAATGCTGTAATGGACATTTACAGCCATCTCCAATAACAATCACATTCCAGATGTCTCTCTCTGACAAGCTGTTAGACTGCCAAAGCCTGAAAATGGAAGAAGTCCAAGAAAGAATTAGGTGTCCTCCACATCTAACAACATTACCTCATTACCTGCAAGTAAATATTAGGCATAGCCTGAGTTTAGAAAATAAAGCTAAGTGCAAGGAGCACCTGGTTAACAAGCTAATGGGCTAAATAATTCTGTGTAATTTCCAGACACTAGCACTTATGTGTTAGATTTTCTCCTCCCAGCTGTGCCCCTTTGCAGAGAAGTATTCATAAAATAATCTTAACAACTTTGCAGTATTCATTGAAATTAAATATATATACTTCAGCTTTCACTAAAATCCCATTGTTGTAAGCCAACCACTTGATGTGTTGTCAAGTGATACTCTAATGAGGATGATTTTTAATGGGTTTTAAGTAGCTGAGGGGAAAGAAGGAAAAGCATGGATTGAACACCATGCCGAAGGTACATGAATCTGTTTGAGGTACTGCCTTTTCCCTGTGCCTCTGATGTATGCTCTGTGAAAATACATGTTTCTATAACGAGTACGCATAAACATGTTGACTCTACCTATTCCTTATCTCATTCCACCTATTTTTGAAGTATCAACTTAAAATATATTCACAGTATTTTTGGCTCTGTGAATACATTTACATATTAAGGAGCACCAACTATAAGCTGCAATGTTATGCACGGTCCATATGATCTACATAGGTCTACATTAACAACTCCTTGCCTTGGTGGGACCCCAAAACAAATGACATGTGGCCATTCCAGCACAGCACAGTCACATATGCGATGGGCTGCCCTGTGCACAAGGTCTTCCTCATTCAGCTTTACCTTTTACTTATCTCTTACTATTCCTACCCCCAAGTATCCTTGAAAGAAGTAGTGTTCCTAAATTTTTGAGTGTGTACTATGTTTAATCATTTCTCTCCTTCAAGGAAGCTGCTCACAGCACTGCTGAGGTCTTGTTCCATCCTCACTGCCCCAAGCTGTGATCCTGCCACTACCTCGTGGTTCCCCTGACTTTTGAAGCAGTCAGGTCACAGTATGTTGGCTCATTTTAGCATCTAAGTACTGTTAATATCTCAATTTACCCCAAAATGCTTAACGGCCATCTTCCATCTGTGTTTTTCCTCCAAACTTGCCTTATAAACAGAAGTATATCCAACTTCTCCACCAAGGACTCATTAATCTCCTAGAGCTGGCCATCAGTCTTTCTAGTGCGTTAGCTCCCTGAACCAGAGAGGTGCCTAAACAACTTTTTCTGCCACCATTCTTCTCAAGAAGGCACAGTGGGAGAGTTTTAAGATGACCTTAATGCCTAATTTTGGATGTCCTTGCTAAGCTTCATTAGAGCCTGGCATGATTGACCACAGGCAGATGTAGCTCCACATCACTATCAGGAAAGCCAAGTGATGATGTCCACAGTGGGGACATTGGTAACAAATAAAAAGATCACAAACAAGAAAAAGGGACAAGTAAAAAGACTAGTCTGGGGGAACACACAGAAGGGGATTAAACCTTGGGGTTTAATTGGTAGGAGACCGGTATGCTCCTTACAGCAATGACAAACAAGTCTGTGACATTTGATGTGAGGTCATCCATAATTATGTGGTACTGAAAATACATCAGAAATAACCCAACATAATTTTTGTGTCTATACTCTTGCAATGGTGACAATATGGGTGCACAAGGCTGAGAGGCTCAAGATATTTTAATATCCATTTGCAAGGGGCCAGAAAACATTCCTTCTGAAGGTTAGGTACTAAATTAAATGAAGACAAATTCCTTATTTATGGACGATACTCCTGTGAAAGTCACCACAAGGCCAGAGAAAGAAGGAAAATACATTACTCTTCTAAAGTGTAACAAGGGAAAAATCATGATGTGTCATGAAAAGAAGTTGTGTATGCAGCAATTCTGCTGTCCCCTCCTGCAGCATCTCTCAGGTAATTTCACCTGATAATGCATGCATCAATCTGAGATATTCAAAAGAGTCTGAATTATTTTGAAGCACCTTTCTGATGTGCTTTCAGAAGATCTGCCACTAACAAGCTGGTTCCTTCGAAGCTTTTGATTATTTTTCCTAAGCTGCTGGAGGTTTTGATGGCAGTCATGAACCAGTCTCCACAACCAATTTTAGTCTATAAAAGCAAATTAGGCAGAGAAAAATTCTCACTACTTATTGGTACTGCATTTCCCTGTTTGTCCCATATATTCCAGGAAATCCTGGTCATCATGTGGATCATAAAGGCTAAGCCAGTCACTGTGTGAGGATTGTAGACATGAGCCTCTAGTGCTGACAAGGAGGCATAATACCAAATCAAAATTGGTTAAAGGATGCTGGTGGGGTTTGTGGTTGTTGGGGTTTTTTTTTGCTTTTTAAAGTTCTGGTTTTTGTTGATCAGAAAAAGGAAAGCTGCAGTAGAGACCAAGTATTTCCAAAGGTACATTTAAGTTCAAGAGTCAAAGCACTGATTTTTGACAGTCTCAAATAAATGATACTGCAAACAGAAACAGCAGAAGCAATATCCAGGGCAGCGTCTCTGAAGAGACATGTTAGATTTGTTCACTGGCTAAGTCTGGCAAATTCTGCCATCATTTGGTACCACAGAAATGTCTGCCTGCCTTCTCCCAGCAGTTACAGAATATTTAAAGATCCGTTACTTATGTTGTTTTTAATCGCCTGCTCTGAGCCTGTGGCTGGGGACTAATTACAGCAACTACTAAAAAACCCAAAACATATATTATGCTGTGTATTTTACTGAAAATATACTAAAATGAATTTCAATGGGAGAAGAAAAACAGGTTATTTAAATCTCCTGGCAGAAGTGTGGATTTATGAAAATCAGCCCTTGGGCTGAGGTGATGAGAAGAAAGTATTGGTACCTATATATAAACAAGATTTCTGACATACACACCCCTGCAGGTCAAATAACAGACCAAAAAAACACTTAATCCTGGGACTAAACTTGCCCTTCAACATTCAATGGATTGGAGACTAGCTCCAACCCGACAAGTAGTGTACAAGGCCAGGCTGGATAGGGCTCTGAGCAGCCTGGTCTAGTGGAAGGTGTTCCTGCCCATGGCAGGAGGTTTGGAACTAGATGAGCTAGTGATTCCATAAGTACAATTGGATAAAACAACTATTTTCAGAGAACAAACAGTAATTACAAAGTTTCACATTGTTTTAAAGGACCCATGTGTGGATGAGACAGGGGTTTCTAATGTTTTCTCTAATTCTTTTTAATTCTTTTTTCTTCTCCCTAAAATAAAAGCAGGATGTATTCCTCCAGTTTCTCTGATTTTACATAGCTATAGCTTTCTCTTGGTCGTGATGGAAGGAAGATAACTTGTAATTCATAACATATTGTCAAAATCTTCATGTCATACCTGGCAGATGGCTCAATAAATAAATTAGGAACATCAATAAACACAGAAAAGAGCTGTTATTTAAAGTGATAAGTATGGTCCCAATCCTTGCTAGCGTATACAGTGCTGCTCTGGCATATGCAGAGGACACCCATGAGATGCTCTTGCTTGCCCCAGTGAGGAGCTTGGCTTGCTCATAGCTTCCTTCACTTAGATCAGCTGAGCTGTCCCCACTGCAGGCAAAAAGAAAACCATCATGAGAGAGGGAGTCCGGGGGTGCTTTGACCTCTTCTCTTTCCTCACAGGGATGTGTTCCTGAAGGACTGGGTTGCATGTGGGTCCCTGAAAGAGCTAGGGAACTGGGACTCACTGATCTGACTCACACTGTGTCTATTTTCTCATTTCATAGAGCAGCTTCCCTGCATAATCATGGTTTCTTTGCTTCTCTTCAAGCACCACAACAGCCCCAACCTGTAATGAACTTTGGCCATGCAAACTGGGGAAAGCCTTTCTCTTAGCCTCTATGCCAAGCTGCAGAGAAAGGAAATAAAATCTGTGCTCGTGTCATCCAGATGCAAATGTGAAAAGACCAGGCGATTCTAAAGGGTGGATTTACAATGAGAAAATTCCCTCCTTTTACCTCATGCATAAGAGAGAAAAAGAAAATGTGAGAATAAAGAAGGAATCATTTTAGCTTTCCTGCACAGAAGGGTAAAAAGCAGCTTCAGCTACCAACTTCATTATTTCTGCAGCCTTCCAAATTACGGCTCAAACAAACTGCTCTCAGTTCTAACATTTGTTTCTGGTTTCAGACTAGTAGAAATCTAATTTCCTTCTCCCCAAGAGCAAATGTCAGCACAAGCGGGATCTGAAATTTGTTGCTTGACACCTGCAGCAAAGAGCTAAATTGAGAGTAATATTTCAAAGAGGTACTTGGGAGGTATGCGCTTAAATTTGGTTAAAAGGCAGGCAAGCTTGGGTACAGTCCTCCTGCACACTGCCTCTAAAACAGTCCCTCTGGACTTATCCAGGGCAAAGGAAAGGGAACTACAAGAACCATTCTGATTGGAACCATGTGGGCCGAATGTGGTGCTTTGTAAGTCTGGCTCAGAAATTAGCATTATGATTTTACACTTCTAAATGCACAGGTCAAAAGGGCCTGCCTAGCTTTTACACAGAATCAGATGGTTTAGGGTCGAAGGGACCTTAAAGATCATCTAGTTCCAACACACTGCCATGGTCTGGGACACCTTCCACTAGACCATATTACTCAGAGCCCCATCCAGCCTTGGCTTTGAATGCTTTCAGGGATGGGGCAGCCACAACCTCTCAGGTAACCTGTCCTAGTGCTTCACCACTCTACATAATTTGCTGAGTTAACAGAAAAAGCAGTTGACAATTAAAATATATGCCTGATATTTGTGATTCAGAATCACTCCAGATTAAAATCCTGATGGTGACACACAGTCAGCTTCCTCAATCCTCCTAGCCTTGCTTTGGTGACTAGATTTCTATGCCACCACAGGAAATCTGCATCTGAGTTTTCAAAGAAGAAATCAGCAACCAGGCCATGAGCTACATAATGCATTGAGCTATACTAAATGCATGGAATTCAGGAGAGTTTATGACAATCAGCATCCTGTAAATAAGCATTCAGAAATTCAGCATTCGAATGCAGCAAATCACAACATTCATGTAATGATATTTATTGATATTCACACTAGTTCACCTGCAAAACACACTACTCCAACCCGATGGTTGGGGAATGCAATATGTGAGCTTCATGTAGTTTGGTACTCAGGGCTGAGAAAACAGGCCAAGTCCTAGCCAGTTCTTACTCCATGTAACAAAGCTCACAAATTCCCTGTATTTTACCACTTAACTGGTATGGCTTGTGTAATCCTTTCGATACCATTTCCTGGCACAATTCTGAAATTTGCAGTGTAGTTTTCTCATTTTGGGAACGGGTCCCTGAGCTTTAAACCACACTGGCAACTTATGTTGGAAGGTGTCAAAGTGCATTTTCTGTTGTCACATCAACGTGAATAGACACGTATCTTATTAATATATAAACAAATGCACAATCTGGACAAGTGAGCCATGGAAATGTAAGCAGGGAACCAGGCAAGACTGAAAATCATATAAATTGCCTGCTTTCTTGTCCTCTGCTACAAGCACAGGAGTATAAGAATGTATATAGCATTTCAACTTACTAGAGCAGAAATGATGTAAATGAACGTTGCTTCCACAATGCAAAAGGACAAAACAAAACTAAAAGGATCTTAAATGTATCTAAATTGGCATAGCTCCATTAAAGTTGTAGGGACCAAGGTTGGAATACTGTAATTTTCCATACAGAAATAGCAGTATTTGCATAGGCTAACAGTTATTAGAAATTGCACTGGCATGGAGTTTCTTTAGTCTTCAAATCAAGCAATGTCTCAAAGGCCCTAACTGGAAGATTACCATTACTATCAGCACCCGCCTCTAAAGCCACAACAGAACTAATAATTAATGCAAAGGGCAGATTATGCACATGCAGTAGTACAAACATATTAAAAGTTCTGATTCAAGTGAGAAAAAAAAATTGCCTGTAGCCTGCCACCCACTGGGACCATTCTACTATTTTTAAGTCAATTAGTTCAACTTCTCTCAAAAGTCAGCCCCTTCTATCCTCGTTAGTGGTGACAAACACAGTTTACTGCACTTATTATTTCTTTAACAGCTCATTAGAACTGGAATACATCAATGCCAAAGGATCTAAAGGTCATTTATGATCAATTTCTTGACATACACAACAAAATAAAAAAGCCATCCAAAACATCCAGAAGGATTGCAATTACTGTAAATAGGACATATTAGAAAATTGAAGCAAAACCCAGCAATATCTGTATTTGTGGATCATTATTACAGAAGTAAAAGGAAGTGGGAATCACTGTTTTCTATCTCCTGTGGGGAAAAAAAAAGATATTTTCTTAACTTTCCAAAGTGGAAACACATTCAAAACCCAATAGGATGATTCTCAGACATTGTATTGAAGAGTAGCACTGATGTACCAACAACAGGAAGCATCTGGCCACAGACACTACATGATGCAGTATCCTCTTACAATAAGCATCATTCATTAAGTGCCATATTCACTATTAATTCTGGTTGTTTTGCAGGATAGCAACTGCACAGATCTAGTAGATGTCCACAGAAACCACATATTTCATTATTAGTCACTTTCCAGAGATGTTTTATTATTATAAAAATTATCAGATGCATTTTAGGAAAAACAGTTAAGCTTTCTGCATGAAAAATTAATCATTATGTATAATTACAACATAATAATAAGAATTACCGGATAAATAATCTCATCAATTCCTATAAGGAAAATGCCTCTAGATGCCTTTAGCTGAAACTAATTGAGTTGAACAGGAAAGTAGCCTGAAAAGCTGAAGAATTTATCAGAGAATGACAAGCTTTTTATATAGTTTTGAACCATCTTATGATTCCTGTCCCATGGGCATAACACTTTGTGCTTCATTTTTAAAAACACCTCCACAGAAATATTATCATTATTTCTTATATTTTACAGCAATTTTTCATAAGAGAAAGAGTTTTCACATTTGGAGAACTGTTTAGTACATAAAAAAAGACTTAAATGTGTATGCATTAGTCTGGGAAAAATAAATGAGTATTTAGAAAACATGAGAATCAAAACATGGTGGAACAAAAATCCTACCCAAAATGGGTCAAGGAAAACTGTCTAAAGCCCACACCTGAAAGGCTGTTAAAAGTATAAAGACTGGATAAAGACCCTTGTAGATATCCATGTAGACTAGCATTAGCCTGGCTTTGCATCGTGAGTCGTGCCAAGGTCAGAAGGGAGAGCTGAGGGAAGAATCCCACGAATCCCAAATGCCAACCCTAAGAGCATCGAGTGCTCCCTCCCCTCAGTTAGCAGGAGCAGTGGCAGCTCAAGGCTCACATTCAGCATGTGAAAAGCTGGCAGAAGGCTGAAGTGAAGCAGAAAGACATCCTCTGCGAATCTGGAGACCTTAGAGGGCATCACTGCTTCCTGCTAAAAGCATCCTCTGCAGGTGAGAGGTGATTTATTACCGATTTCCTTTCAGTTATAGAACCCGATGCTTTTTGCCAAAGATGGGATTTTACCAGTGAAAATTTAGGTTAGAAGCAAAGAAAGGTGATCAAGTTGACAATTTCCAGCTCCTCACCAGAGCGCAACAACCCATCACTCCCTGCACTAGACATTGAAAACACTAACTGGCAGTACAAGAACCTCATAACTTTAATTCAGGCTCACTTAGTATGTGTCATAAGCTATTTAAAATGGAGCATTACAGAAACACACACAATTTTTTCTATATGGACAAATTAGAGCCATTGACAGGATCTTTTAATTTTACCCAAACCTATGCAGGTCAAAAAGAGAGTTTTATAAAAGCATTACTGCTTTAATGCTCTGAATTAATGCAGAGAAGCCTCAATTAGTCAACTTCTTTCCTTAGGGAAATCTCTCCTCTCTATGTTTATTTTAATTAAATACCAAACGATGCCACTAAAACACATCCTTAGCACTGCACAGGAAACAAGGTAGTTAATCCCAATTTTTTTCCTCTTTGAGTATATAAAGACAAATGCATTCAGAGAAGGAGATAGCTGCTTTTAAAATGCAGCACTGATACTCCCTACCTAACATAATAAATTGGAAAACTCAAATGCATCTAATGCATATTTATGAAAGGCAGCTCTATAATACTCCAAATAAAACCCTGTGTAAGGTCTGTGCAGCTTATTCTGCAGGTGGTCCTACATGTAGGCAAGTGCAAAGGTGCAGACACTGTGGGTCAGGTGTTGGGCATGAACCAACAAACCTCTTTGCTCATTATGAAGTAACGATGAAGGCTGGCAAAGGTCCCTGTGTGGGCACCAGCTCCTGCACCCACGAGAACCCAGCTCAGTGCTGCACACTGGGGAGACCAGAGATGTATAAAACAATCATGTACATCATGTCCTACTGTCCTTCAGTATTCCCTTTAACTTCATAAAAAAAGGAGCTGCTTGTTCTCAAAAACGGTTTGAAAAATCCACTTTTCAAGACAAGTAGCCTAAGACATTTCACAGGGCCCAAGTGTTCTGCCTTATTAATGTTCTATAAGCTTTTTCATCATGTCATTACTAAATAAAACATCAGCTGAACTCTTCTAAAGCTCTACAGATATATGAGGCAGTTGCTAGCTATATTTATATGGGACATTTCTGCCTTGCTGCTATAAACTATTCTGACTGCAGTAGATTCTGATTCAGCACTTTCAGGTGTAAAATTCTTACAAAAAGGAGAAATTCTGGTTTGTTCATTTCCTATGGAAACAGTCAGGAAAGTCATGCTTAATTAGCTCAGGTGCAAACACATTAATATGGTAGAAACACTTATCCATATCTGAGAAATAGCTATGCTGTGATCCCAGCCAATGTAAGGGAAAAAAAAGACTCAAAAATCTCTTTCCATAATGAGTACCATTAGTAGCAAGGGTCCCCTGTAGTCAAACCAAAATTACTGCAAGAGTTGCAAAGACATCTACTATTGCTCATATATATTTCTATATAAATGCATATTTTAACTGCAAAACATTATGTACATATATTACATAAATATATTTTTAAATCTATATTTT
>NW_008676709.1:0-844 GCF_000695815.1 Acanthisitta chloris | reverse complement strand
CGGAGTCTTCCCGGCAGAAGGAGAGCATCAGAAGGCCGAACTCCGCAGTAGTGATGTCCTCCCCACAGCGACCGCAGCTCCTGACCGCAGCTCCTACCTCCCTGAATGGCAAGAGCGCAAAAAAAATTATTCCAGGCGGGGTCTCATGAGAGCAGAGTAGAGGGGAAGAATCACCTCTTTTTACCTGCTGCCCACACTTCTTTGGCTACAGCCCGATAATATTACAAGAAACCCAAATATTGGCTAAAAATTTGTATTGCTTAGATTAAGTTTCTTCCCAGTATTGAGCATCGTCCTTCAAACAACCTGACATGTTGTGGAGGAATGGCTATGCGAAAAGGGATGTGATTTCCTTGGAGCCGACAACCCAGGCTCCTTGGAATTTCTGGGAAAGCCCCTGAGTGTGGATAGACACCTGCTTGCACCAATCATAAGTTTGCCCTGGACACTTGGACAAGGGCAATAAACCAATCATGTATCCGCTGCGTTCACGTGCACTGTGTGAATATCTATATATATCTTGTAAGCACTAAGAATAAAGGAGAATGACCATACTCATATTGAGATTCATTGTTACTCCGAGTCCGGATCCCACTCCAGCATCTGGTAGCAGAGGATGGTTAGGCATCCCTGATCAGTCCAGCTTGCAGCATGATTAAAGAAGATGATTCGGTGCGACTGATTTCTCCGTGACTGCGGTAAGCAGCTAGAGGAGGGGAGTGGGAGACCTCAGCTGAGGGGCACTGCTTGAAAAAAACGGGCAGACGCAGGTAAAGGGTTGCTCCCTTCCCCTCAGGTGCAGCTATGGAAACAGAAGCTGCGGCCACGGCTACATCCCCATATT
>NW_008676708.1:496-705 GCF_000695815.1 Acanthisitta chloris | reverse complement strand
CACTAAACACACTCCACATGTTGACATTTCCTTGGTTTAGCTCTGTTAAAAGAATGTGGAGGTGCATTTGAAATGGTGGTTTATCCCTTTTGCTTCCTGTACACCTCTGTCTTTCTTGAGCCCCCAAACTGCAGTCAGCCTCTTTTCTTAATTGATTGCATGATGCAACCTTCCTGCTTCTGAGCTTTAGGATGCATTTGAGATATGGA
>NW_008676708.1:0-263 GCF_000695815.1 Acanthisitta chloris | reverse complement strand
GGGAGTGCTGATACAGGAGCATTAGGGCCATGTCACAGCCCTGACTCCAGGGTGAGGTTCAGGATTCATTAACCCTTTACCATAAGTCAGCCATGCCTTTTCTGGGGGCAGAAACTCATGAAGGTTACTACAGTCAGGCAGCAGTGACCAACCCTCATGGTGGCATCGACTTGAAAGAAATGAGAGAACGTGAAGAAATGACCTTTTCACAGCAACATGCAACAGTATTGTTAAGACAAAGGTCTTTCAGGACAAGTATTTTA
>NW_008676707.1:18252-19010 GCF_000695815.1 Acanthisitta chloris | reverse complement strand
TACACACATATGTCAGGCATGTTATCTGGTGTCATTGTTGATACGAATGCCTGTGTTCTCATTTGGCATTTCATGTTTTGTAAGGCTTGTGCACACAGTGAGCCTTTCATTATATTAAGTTACTGAATATGCACAAAAAG
Organism: Acanthisitta chloris; assembly: GCF_000695815.1. Classification (NCBI taxonomy): domain Eukaryota; kingdom Metazoa; phylum Chordata; class Aves; order Passeriformes; family Acanthisittidae; genus Acanthisitta; species Acanthisitta chloris. The sequence continues at coordinate 18,870 of NW_008676707.1, read as the reverse complement.
GAGAATAAAGTAATGATTTTATTTTCCTTAGGGGATAAATTAACAAAAAGATACTTTTTCTTGGACAATTTTCCAACCTGTTCAGAAAAGCATTTTATTGATAATGCTATAGAACAATGTTATAAAATCAGGGGAATGGAGGAAAGATAACAAATAGATTCCCTTATGGAAGTGTAAATGTGAAAACATCTGGAATTTTCCTAAATGCAGAATTTCAGTTCTGTAGTGACAGATTTGCCTGCACTCACATGGCACTTGTAAAGAAAGTAATCTTCCTGGCACTGGAGATAGAAAAGAAATAAGCAAAATGGGTTTGATGTTGCAAACAGAAAGGCATGCTCCAACACTATAGAAAAATTAAGTGTCAAAGGCAAGATAAAATAGGACCAGGAGCTCTGATTTTGTGTAGATTTCCCTCCAGCAGAAATCTCTGTGTAGGCATCCCTGTACATTGAGTGACATCCCTCTGGGGTTTTGTTTTGGGTTTTTTTTTTCTGTTTTGTTTTTGGTTTGTTTGTTTTGCTGCAGAGTTTGAAACCTCTTCAGCAGAAAGGCTGAACAGTGGCAGCTGTGACAGCTCATGCACACTGTGGTCTACAGGTTTTCAGAGAACAGAAT
>NW_008676707.1:17679-18212 GCF_000695815.1 Acanthisitta chloris | reverse complement strand
GCAAAGAACGGTGACCCTTGGCTAAAGCGAACTCTTACCACACTTGTGGTGAAAAATGGAGATTTGATGATGATTTTTAAATTCTATTTGTTTTGATAAACTGTTTTCTGAAAAAGTAAACAAGTTACAATAATCCTTGTCCACTGTTATAAATTAACTTTTGACTCTATTCACAATTACTTTTTGTTTCTGTTTTTTTTTTAATTTTTAAATAAAGTAAACATATACCTGTTCGAAGTAAAAAAATGCAAGTTTTCATGTTGAACAATAACTATTTTTGACCACACTATATTTTAAGTATCCAGAAGGTTAAGTTTTAAAAAAATATATGGATTGGCTTGGGACATTATCTTTGAGAATGTGCTTTGTTCATCCAGCTGCATTTTCTAGGCACCTGTTCTGCAGACCTTTGCTGGGCTCTGGGGGCTGTCCACCCATTCGCCCCTCCCAGCGTGGGCAACCGCGGGGCAAGGGTTCGGTTTTTTATTTTTCTGCTGGAGCCCAGGGTGACCCGTCTTAGTCGGGGCCCGTGG
>NW_008676707.1:7999-17591 GCF_000695815.1 Acanthisitta chloris | reverse complement strand
GGTGCAGAGCCCGCGGAGCGCCCGGGGCGGTGCAGCGTCCCGGGATTCTTTCCCACAGCTCCGCGGGTGCAGCACCCAAACGTTGAGTTTTCCAGCTCCATCTTGTGGTAAACAAGGGAATCTCCATGTCGGAGCAAATACTTCGTGCCGACGGAGAGAGGAAATGGGGGTAACGAGGGCTGAAGCTCAGAAGCCTCCGGAGGAGAAAACGAATTCAAGCATCAACAGAGATGGCTTGAGCCTGACGACATGTCTGCTGGAGCCCAGAAACTAACGGGTTGTTTGGGTCGGTTTTTTGTCGTTTGATTGGCTGGTTGGTTGGTTTTTGGGTGCTAGAGCAGCTGTGGTTTTCTTGGAACAAGAGAGCTTCAACCCTTGCCCTCTGCACAGCTCCTGCTCCTGGCTGAACAGCCACCCGGGAGCCTCTCAGGGCTGCTCCAGGGCTGTTTTTCCCTCCTGCCAGACAAGTGGTTTCACTGTCAACTCTCTGGGCAATGCCACAGAGATCTTTCTCTGCTCATGGCTCTGCTTGTCCAGGTCTCAGGCCCACCAGAGACCAGTGCAGTGGGCTCTGCAGAGGTTGGTTGCTGCCTCAGAGGCACATTGCTGAATCCCTGCTCGTTAACCTCTAGCTGTGACAAGGTGGTGAAGACCGAAAGTAATGTAAACAATAACTATAATAATTTCTCCCTCAGAGAAATGCTGACCTAATGCAATGTTCATGTTCTCCTGCAGCTCACATACCTGTAGATAAGGGAATAGTTGCAGGTGGAGGGAGGCTAAGCACAGTGAAATGGGAATGTCCTGCCCCAAAACTATCCCCTGCCTTGCCCTCGCTGATGGTTGTGCTTCTTGCCCTGGGAGTCCCTGACTTGCCCTCCTTATGGGCCTGAAGGGCCACCTCTGCAATAGTTGTTATATGCTTGGTGAACAGGCTCACCTCACATTTGTGCTGACATCTTTGAAAAATGACTTTGATTCTCTCAGTATACTGTTTCAGTGATTCATTCTTTATGTGCATTTACTCAGCGAACGTGAGTGGGGAAATAAGATTGATGCTAAATTTATATGTTAATTTTAATATTGAAGCTATCCTGTATTTGAAGAATAAGATCAATTCTTCAATTTCATTTCTTATGTGATATTGCATATTGTCATTACTGGAAAATAAAATTATTTCTGAATGCATACTATCTAAACTTCAATTTTAGTGGACATATAACTCTGAAGCATCATTCTTCTCTCTTCCCTATAATAACTAACTTAATACAGTATTTTAACATTCTCACACTAGTCTGCCACTGGAAGATAACAAAGACAAGTCTTTCCACACTAAACAGTGTTTCATTAATGTGCTCCCTGCAGCATTCTGCACTGTCATGGGCAGATTTTGCACATGACTCAGCAACTCCCTGTGCTCATGATACAACAGGAATCTCGGTTAATAGTCGTATCCCTCACTAGAGAATAATTCCATTAATTTCCACATTAGCAGCAGTGCTTGAGAGCTGTACACCAAGAATGCCCATATACAGACCAAATCCTGACCTTAAGCGGAGGAACGAACCCTGAGATCTCTATCAGAAAGCAGGTAAGTAGAGGATAGATACAGATGTACAAAAAGATTTGGCATCTACAGAGGGAGATGTACTTTAAGGAGGTCTGCTGCCAGAGACCAGGCTCTCCTGAAGCTGCAACAGAAAGAAAATATTTACAACACCTTGGGAGTGTCGTTTGCTACTCTTCTTTTTTGCAAGCTGTGCAGGATATTGAGTTGAGAGACAGAGAGCAGGAGCCTTTGCAAGGTTACCTACTTGCACTGCCTTCTAATCTGTGGAAGACTCTTCCGTCTCCATAAGATAAAGATAACTGCTACAAGGATTTTATAGTTTTTCTCTGAAAATTCTTAAAAAATCTGAAGTGCTCTGTAGCTAGGAGTGCAGAGCATAGTATTTGCCAGAGCATGGATTGTAAGATTTTGTTTCTAATTTTCTCTGTCTGAGAGAAGCTATAGCTTTCCAATGGCTGACCCATGCCTGCCTTCAGCAAGAGAGTTCCCCTGAAAAGCTGGTCAGGATAATCCTGAGATAAGCACTGTAAGCCACTGTCATGAAATGTCTACAAGTTGTGAGATGTAAGGTAAATACTCTTAGGGTTCTTCCCATCTGTCATATTTCTGAGCCTGTAGACCTCATACATTCTGACTTTCTCCTCTGCAGCACCTAGAAATCTTGCAATAAAATTGCCCTTCTTTTCCCTAAAGGCAGTGAATACATGAGTCAGCAAAAGGCTGAGAAACAGTGAGAAAGCATAATTCAAGGCACAATAAAGTCTATTCTTTCTTCCAAGACTTTTATGGTTCAGGCAGGGAAGGTGTGCACACTTAGGAGGAGCCAGTCTCCTGCTCTCTCTGAGGAAGGTGAGCACACCCTGGCACTCCTGTCAGCAGTGTGCATCTGAGATTGGGGTCTGCAGCCCCCCCAGGAGTGGACACGTGACACAGAAAAAAGGTAGTGTGAGAGTGAGTAGTGTGGCAGCAGTGTGTGTGTGAAGGTGCTTGTGGAAACTGATAGAAGTTTTTGCTTTCCTGCTTTGTTGTGTGTAGTGCAACTCAAAGCCAGTTTTGGAAACATTTTTCTTTGGAGCCTACCTAGTCCCTCTGCCCTGCCTGCACATTGCCGGGATTCCTTCTTGCCACAGTGCATATAAACAAGGAAGAGTGAGATAAAACTCCTCCTATACATAAAAATATGAAAGAGACATTGAAATACTCAGAAATATAGAGAGACATACTTCTTTGCTGCTTGTCAAATCTAGATGTTTTTATAATTTATAAGGGCTACATGACTGATGTGATTAGGCATGCAGAAGTCATCCTGAGGGGGCGTTGTACCTGCGGGACTGCTGCGGTAAAAATTTAGGTTTCTGGTCCTCTGACTCTGCATGTTAATCACTTGACTCAGTCACTACGAATAGGCTCCTGGAGGGTGCGTGAAGCTGTTCAGACTGCACAGCTAGCAGATTCCGGGGAACAGAAATCAATGAGTTCTTACCTTGAACCTGCCTTGTTCCCTAGTAAAATAAAGGCAATGCTTAATGACTGGTACAGCTACATAATATATCAAAAGGAAACACTTTCTCGAGAAGAACAGTTCCTAAACTACAGAAAATCATTCTACATGGCTCCATACTTACTGCAAAACCCTTTCCAGGAAGCTCTAATAGCCTTTTTAGGTTTGGCACAACTCACAGCCAGCTATTACATTTTAGACTATGTGGCTTAGTCACTAGTGCAGTATGATCAGCTGTGTGTAAGTTACAAATTTTCTTCCTTTCCCCTGTGTTTTTTTCCTAATAGTCTGCAGAGGTCTAAACAAAAGGAACATTTGGCCACATGTATTTTGCTTCTTTTACCTCCATTGTCAAGTAATGCTTAATCAGGGACAGGGGGGTGTTGGGGAGAAGTTAATTTATTCTGAGTTTTTCCCTGAAAACATAAATACTTCATAACACAGGTGAAAATATTCCTAAGGCTCCAAAGGGAAGTGGGGCTTGATTGTGCCTAGCCACAGATACCTCCTTCTGCTATTGTCACCTATGCCAGTAGCACACAGTACAGGTATCAGCTGCTGCAGCCCTTGTGAATGAGTGGGAATTGGGCTGGATTTGGGATTGCTTTGCAGAACTTTGAAACACATGAAGAGGGAATAATTTCTGACCTTCAGTGTCTTCCAGGGAGTGGTGCTTTCCTAGATACAAGCCTGAGTTTTCAGAGTATATGCCCAGATTCCTATTGCCTTGAAAAGGGAGCAGAGTGATCTATACCAGGACTCAGGAGGTGCGTGAGGCTGGTGTCCCTGTCTGGCTGTGCTCATGCCTTCCTGCTCTCCTGGAAATTTCATTGCATGAAGTTTTAGCAGACTTGCATGGTGTATGTATATGTAAAGCTATGACTAATTCCCAGGTGACCAGCATATTTTTAACACAAAAACTGGAGCAAACACCCTGCTTGCTGAATTATTGTCCGGCATTCATGTATTTCCTGATTTGGCCATCACTGCGCTCTGCTGTTTTAACAGATTTTCATTTTTTCTGCTGCCTTTTTGGTCTGGCAATAGGAGAAAAACAGTACTTGTGGGTGTGGTGAGAGGAAGTTAAATCACCACCACATTGCTCAAGTGGTTCTACTCTGACTCCTTATCTCCTTCACAGCACTGCTCCTCCAGTGTTTTTACACACTTTCTGAGGTATGAAAGCCCAGGCCAACACTGTAGTTACTGTGACCTGGTTTTATTAATCTGCAACTGATTCAAATAACTGCCTGAAAGGACTTCAATTGTTGTTTTTTTTTATTTCACCAGCACCCCAAAAAATCCCTGTTGCTGAAGAACTAGTGACTCCAGTCCTTCAGCCCAGGGCTCACTTCTTATCCTTAAACTGAAAAAGTACAGGCAAAAATGTGAACTGTGTGTACAGGATATTTGAGAACTCCTTGGGAAATGGGTTATAACTTTCCCTTCCAAATGTCTGGAATTGCAACTGTCTTTGAATGCATCCCTGGCCTGAGCTTAGAGGAGAAAGAGTCAGTCGCAGATGACTGTAACATATATTATTCAGACGAATACTTAAAGTAAACGTGACATGGACATCGAAAGCATGGCCTTGTCTTCACATAAAATAAGGCAGTCTGGTGGTACTTCAGCCAAATGCTGGGTGGATTTGTAAGGACTAAAGAGTGATATTTCATTTGGAAGGGAGCAGGAGACAAAGTGATGCTGTGACCCTGGGCATCCTCTGCGCCTCCCGCTCTCGTTCCCCCTATCCGATAGCCCCACCTAGTGTCAGCGCTGTGCCCCAGGCCCAGCCCCCGGCTCACCCCACGCACATCTGCCTCCATGGGGAGGAGAACTAGAAAAGAAAAAAGTGAACCTTGAGGGTTAAGAACAGTTCAAAAATTCAAATAAGATAAAATATAATAATATCACTACTACTATGAATGATAGCAATCACAATAATAATATTTGTAATGAAAAGGAGAGAGAGAGAGGAATAAAACCCAAGAGGAAGAAGTGGTGTACAATACAATTGCTCACCGCCCACCAGGCGATGCCCAGCCTGTCCCCCAGTCACTGATCAGCCCCTCCTGAACAACTACCTCCAGCCTTAATACTGAGCATGAAGTTGTTCTATGGTATGGAATATCCCTTTGGCCAGTTCAGGTCAGCTGTCCTGGCTATTCTACCTCCCATATTCTTGTGTGCCTGCTTGCTGGTAGAGCGTAGGAATCTGAAAATCTTTGACTAAGGATAAGCACTACTGAGCAGTGACTGAAGCATCAGTGTGTTGTCAGCATTATTTTCATACTAAATCCAAAACACAGCACTGTACCAGCTGCTTAGAAGAAAATTATCTCTATCCCAGCAGAAACTAGGACAAAGTTATATGACAAACCTTTGGCTCATCAAGTGTAACAGAGTTTCAAGACACTTGATTCTGCCTTTCTCTTTTATATTTCAAGAGACTTATTCTTTTCCTCAGCATGTAGCCAAAATCTTAAACTTTTCTTGCTACTACACAGTAGAATGATGGCAGTGGGATAAAGTTAGCTGGTGTCTGATCAGTCCAGAGATGTCTGGCAATGTCAGTATATATGTGGATGATGTGTATGCCCATATAACTGAGGTCCTATGTGCCGGACCACTAGCTGCTAGCTGCTTCTTGATATGAAGATGTAAGCCTTTTCCTAGTTATCTCTGTCTCGGACACTTCAAAACCCTTTTTAGCTGCTTATTCTCTTGACATCTCTTGCTTATAGTCCATACTAGATTTTTTTCAGTGTGCTCTGATGGATGATAAGCTGTAAGTCTGCCTGGAAAGTGAGACTAATGCCAAGTACAGAAGTTTGTTTCACATTCTCTAATGATAAAAATTTTGTAGTCAAAACAAAGTGCCTGTGGTAATGCCTAGTGCATCTACTAGAATTAAGATTTTCCTAGGCTATTTCTAGACATACCAAACAGTCACAGTTAGTCCTACCTGTGGAGCAGTCTTCCTGATAAATTTGAATTTCATCCTCTGTGCCATAAAAATATCCTAACTGCCCTGCTGTTTTGGACATGCTAAGTTCTCAATTTTGAGCTGAGGGACAGGTAATGTGGGCTTGATTTGCTGGTGCGCTATATCCTGGTTTGTGAGATGCTGCTTTTTATTCTATTTTCTTTACTATGTATAAGCAAGGTACCTGCTTTAAAAAACCTACCTCCCTGCTTGCTATTTCTGGTAGTAGAGCTGAATATGTTAGTAAGAGACAGTAAGTCTTGCCTGGTGTCTAAATTAGCCTTTATGTTCAGAAATACCTATGTATTAATATAAGATTTAAAAATCCAGTTGAGGCACTGCTCCTCTTGGTCATAGGCATTTGATGCCAGGTGTGATTGGGCTTAAATATCATGCCAAAAGTCTTGGGTACACAGGAACAAATGTAGTCACATTATCCACATATTCGAATACAATCCAGACCATCAGATTTGGCATATCCAGTGCCATATGCCAAAATGTTAGAATACAATCAGGACTGTGAGGTCTGGCATATCTGCTGCATTCCACAAATGCTGGTCCAATGACCCAGCAGGGGACTGGGAAATTCCCAGTGGAAGACAAGGACTTGCAGATTTGGACTAAAGCTATCAGAACAGAAGTAGCCAGGAACTAGCCCGGACACTTGTCATCTTTTCCCTCTCACAAATTATAGAATCTGTTGAAGTAGAATGTAAGAAAAATGCGTAGCATTCAGTTATAGTTTTAACTGTTTTTTTTGTCTGGAGTAAGTGTAGGGATTGGCCAGACTGGAGGCAGAGACTTGTGGAAACTGAGGGTCACCAACATTTCTTGTACCTCTCTCTCCAGCTAAGCCCTCTGCTCTAACAGCAGAGGAATTTCCCATTGCCACTACTTGTCTGCTGATTCCTATTATAACCCTAGATACCAGGGGAAAAAGGTTGCAGCCAGTTCAGTAAGCCTCCTGTAATATGGGAAGAAATGCATTGGGACATTTTCCCCTCATTGAAGCAATTAATATCACGCACTTTAACAAATAATTAGTGTTGGGAGAGATGGCATTAATATCTAATACTTTTCATCTAATTTGCTCAGGCTTTTTGCTTAGGAAATAGGCAGTACAGCACATTCATGGAGGTCTGCTCTGGCCTTGCTGCCATATTCCAGGACCTTTATGAACCCCTTTTTTGTGTGGATACCCAGGACATAGGTGTTTAGTGAGACAGTTTCTGTGGAGAAGCTGGTTGCCTGTCTCCAGCGTGCAAGATTTTGGAGAGCAGTAAGTTGTGTAAGTAGACTGGTTTTCTAAACTCATGTTCTGTTCCTTCTCAGTAGATCCAACTAGTGCTCTTTCTGCAGAGCAACCTTGCTCTGGTTGTTTTGAGTTTGAACAGGAGCTTCATTTTACTTAATGATTGCTTTGCCTCATTCTCAAGTCTTTGGCTGACCCAGAGACCCATCAAAGGTATGTGTAATAAAATAGCATTGCATTACAATGAAGTGGATTGGCCATGTAACACTTTTAAATGGTGCACATAAAATGAAGACTAAACAAAAGACAGTAATACCTTGGATGTGGCCTCAAGTGAATTTCCTTACTGACTTCGCCTCTGAGTGTGGTGTTTTCTGATTTTCCCATTAACAATAACATTTTTTGGAACACATTCTCTTTCTCCTTCAGTAGTGATATTGTGCTAATGTACAACACAGAGTGAAGTTTGTGCTACCAAAACTTATTCCTTGTGACGAGTGTCCACAGGTTAATATCGTTGTAGGGATTTTGTGGAGAACTCTGGTGTAGATTGTTTTACCACAAGAAGCTTTTCTCAAAATTTGTCTTCATGCTGCTTAAAGTATTTATCTTCACACAAAATAAATCCCCTCACCTGTAAGTAAAACACTTTCTTCTTAAAAGGTGGCCTGTTCTCGAACTGTCTTTCCTGTGCCCTGATTTCTGACTCGTGACTTCTCTGTAATAAAGCTGCTGCTTTATTATGCTCAAGGTACCTCAAAAGGTTAGCTCTGTGCTTATGACTGAGCATGATTTGCACTGGTAAAAGGTCTGATTCTTTGTCATGGGTAACTGAAAATAAAACACTGGAAAATGTAATAAACAGATGTTCTGTTTGCCACAGGAGTTCCCAGTTTCTGCTGTATTTATACCCCAGAACTATCCCTTTCTTCATATGATCAAGGCTCTTGTTTTATTAGAGATGTGCCAAGCCATAAAAACCATTTCAGCCTCTTTAGCTGTGTCTGTTACCTTTACATGTGAGAAGCAGGAAATGACCAGGGAACACAGCATCCTGCAGAGGATTATGATGGGACTTGCCTGCTTGTGTTTTGGCATTGTTCAGAGGCTGCTGTAAAGTTTTAGGGTTGCAGTGTGCAAGATTCAATACAGAATGCGAGTTAGTCAGCTTGCACTTCTAATATTAAAGGGCTGAAGGATCACTTACCTGACTGTGCAAGAATGGCTTTGCCTGAGAGCAGACTATGAGAGGTGATTGTCGTACTGATTTTGATTATTCTTGTCTGATGTTCTAAGAGGTGACAAAGTGATCTGCAGTGCTAAAGTGCCTTGCCACATGCTGATCTGGCTTCCCTGTAACAATAACAAATTGGTTATTTATACCAGCACATCTGGCTTGTCCTGAATGTGTTATTTATGGTGGTTCACATGCTGACATGGTCTGACAGCTGAAAGGTAGACAGGCTATGATGACATGCCATATACTGTAGGATCTGACACAGATCTGAAAGACATCCCTTCAAATGCTGGTTGGGGTTTTTTGTTGTTGTCCCCCTCAAATTGCCTCTTAGCTTTGTAGTTGTGGACAGCATCACTGTCAACATTCATTTTATTCACTAAAAAAAACCCCAAAAAACAAACCAGAACAGTCCTTAAATTATGGATGCAGTCAAAAGATGGTTAAACTGATATATTGAAATATTAATATATTGAAGATGTTTTTGCACCCACCGAGATATAAAGTGGTCACCTTTAGGTTTCAAGTTAAACTAATGTTTCATTTTGACTGCCAGTATGGCAGGATTAACAAGACCGAGACAATTTGAGCTGGTTTTGGCTGGGCTAGAGTTAGTTTTATTCACAGTGACTGATATGTGGCTATGTTTAGGATTTATGCTGAACACAGGGTTGACAGCATAGAGATGCTTTTGTTATTGCTGAGCAGAGTTTACACAGACCCAAGACCTTTTCTGCTTTTTGTGCTGCTATGCTGGCAAGGAGGCTGTGGGTGCATAGGAGATTTGGAGGAGACACAGTCTGGACAGGTGTCTCAAACTGACCAAAGGAATATTCCATACCATATGACAGACATCATGCTCGGTATACAAAGTGGAGGGAAGAAGGTGGAAGGGGGGGATGTTTGGAGTGATGACGTTTATCTTCCCAAACAACTGTCATGTGCGACGGGGCTCTGCTCTCCTGGAGATAGCTGAACACCTGCCTGCCCGTGGGGAGCAGTGAATTAATTCCTTGTTTTGCTTTGCTTGCATGCATGGCATTTTC
>NW_008676707.1:3605-7982 GCF_000695815.1 Acanthisitta chloris | reverse complement strand
CTTTCCCTATTACTCGGGGGTCTTTATCTCAACCCATAAGATTTGCAGCTTTTACCCTTCTGATTCTCTCCTGATCCTGCTGGTGGGGGAGTGAGTGAGCGGTTGTGTGGAGCTTGGCTGGTGCTTGGGATTAAACCATGACACTGTTTCACATGGTAATTGTGAATGTGCTTGGGACACTAAATGGAACATAGGAGAAAGTGATTTTGATCATAGATCAGATATGACTGGGAAGAAACAGAAACAAATCCTGTTCATGAGTATACATATTTAACTCAAATTGTCTCAGTCAGATTACACAGACATAACTCACTGTAAAAATCATGGTCTGTAGAGTGAATTCTTATTCAGTGACAATCTGGAAGTGGTTTTGCTGATTCTCTTCTGATCGTAATAATCTATTTGAGTTCACATTTCTGGAATTTGCAAGATATGCTTCTACACACAAGGCCAACTCAACTCACTGCAGTTACAACTACTACTGTTAGTAGCTGCGTAAGTTGGCTGCCTAAATAATTTGTGTTTCTAGCTACTCTAAGCCATGCCAAAAAACAAATGAGAAATATCAGGCCAGCATCAAGACCATGCCTCTTCCAGGGCCCACTCTGCTAATTATTGATTGCTAACAACTGTAACTGGAATGATGAAGGGCAATCCTATGCATACATTCAGAACACAAAGTTATTGTAGGACATTTGCCAAAATCATCACTACAGAATGCCTGGAAAATTAGTGGCTACTGATTGATTTGCTGGAAGGTGATGTGTTTTTTGGGTGGGTTTTTGTTTTTTTGTTTTTTTTTTTTTTGCTTTAGTTATATTGTCATACTTGCAGATTTCTGTGATGGAATTTTAAAGACTAATAGCAAGAAAACAAATACTAGCCTGTCAATCCAGCTTTGAGGTGAAGGAGGCTGCGATGGGCAATAAAGGTGTGTGCAAGGAAAACAGCTGGTCCTGAGAGTTGTAAAGTTGCCAGGTAATGAGAGAGGAAGATTGCATGAAAAAAGGAAATAAAGCTGCTCTTGTCTTCTGGAGGTCTCAGTGCTTCCTTGGAAGGACTATGTGGAACAGGTGACCTTGTCCCACCCTACTGAAGGGCAAGAAACTTCAAAGAATTTCTCCAGGGAGGCACATCATCAGGGAACAGAGCTGAGGCTTTTAATATTAGTTGGTGCATAGAATGATCGTTGTATAGGCTTTGGCCATGGGAAATTTGTATTCAGCATCTCTTGCTACCATTTCTCCTTAGCTCTTTGAGAAGGACTGAGGTTCTCTTGTAAATTTACCTCCCCCATGCTGATTTGCACCTCCAGATTGCAGAGCAGAAGGGTTTCCTTGCTGGCCGGTATGGTAGCATTGCTTGGGGAGAGGGCAGCAGCCCTATCTAATCCTCTGCTTTCTCTTCTGTGGAGGAATTTCACTGAGAGATGTGTCTTATCCATCTCTCACCAAACTCCCTGCTCCTGTCTTGTCTACCAGAGAAGCTGTGGAGACAAAGCATCTGCTTGTCCAGGCTGGTACTTCTCCAGCTCTCACTCCCTTGGGAGATGCTTCAGAGACTCCTTTGATGTGGGATTCTCAGTGTGACCCTGAGCTGGGCTGGAGCATTGTCCGGCAGGAGCTGAATGAGGGGCGGGTGTCTGCCACGGCCTCTATCAGGAATGAATTAGACTGTTTCGTTCTTGTAAGCGATACTTTTTTTGAGTAAACATCCTTGGGTTCCTGTGATGTGTAACTAATGGAGTGCTAAACTCTCAGGGCTGGTTTAAGACTCAGAAAGTACATGTGTTGCCAATCCATCATGTTCCTAATACTAATTAACATAGCAGGGACACAATAAAGCCCCAGAACCTGCACACATTATCCAGCTCACATTACCACTCTATAACAGTCTTTCTATTGACCTAACAAAAGCACACATTGGAAAAATGAGATGTGGTCTTTTCTGATTCAGCTAGACCTATTCAGCCGAAGAAGAGAGCCGAGGTCTCTCATATATTATTGTCCATTTTTATTCTGGTACATAATGGAATAGGGTTTTCAAATCATGTAAAATGGCATTTCTACTTCTGCTGGTATATCTGTGTGTTTCTGCATGCTATCTGCTGCTGGGCAGACAGCCCTAATGCAGCTCTAATGCAGCCATTGACTTGTGGAGAAATGTTATCATGTTGGATGGGATGTTCTGCTCCTGCACAGATAAAAGGAAGATCTTATTTGTTGATTTACATCCATGATACTTGCCATTCAGCTACACTGAAAATTTTCTTTTTCTTAAACTTTACTAATATAATTATCCCAGGCTTAAAGCAGTTCCTGTGCAGACAATGCAATAAAATGTAGCTATTTGATTGAAATTAATATTTGACAAGACAAGCATTTTTTTTAGGTCCCAGGAAATTTTTTCTTGTATTGAAATACATTGACATCCCTGTAATACACTCCTTTTAATGTATGGTAATTCCACTGATTTTAAGAGATGCATGAAGTACAACCAAATAAAAAGCCGGACACAATCTGGACAGCAAGAGATTATCACATTCATGTTGCAGTGATCCCTAACCGGATGCAGTCTGGTTTTGTGGAAGTTGGGGATGAGCCACAGTTTACTTACACAATTTCATGGTTAAGATTTTATGGTGCCTCTGGATGAACTTAATAGATAGATTTCACTCACTAGCACTTGAAGCTGGAGTGTCTCTCTTGCTGTTGCATGTCATTTGATGGGCTGATTATAGTGAGCACTGATTTAATAATTATGATATGAAATTCTGGTGTGTTGTTGGAATGGTGTTAAGTTTTCTAAGTCAGTACACCATGTCAAACAGCTGCGTCCTTGGGCACATTCTCATGCGTTCTTACTTTTTGGTAAAAAATTTAGATTATTATTTTTTTCCTGAATCAGCTGTTCATGTGTGTCTTGCTATCATAAATGTATTTAAAAAGTTTTCTCATCACTCTTTAGAAAAGAGAGCTAGTAATTTTTAGCTGTATATCCCCCAAATTGTGTATCACCCTGGTCTCTAGTATGTGGTTAAACCAGATGGTAGCAACTGGGTGGACATTCTGGCTGAGGTGGTAGTGTTTCTGTGCTGCAGTCTGGGACAGGATGAAAAATTTCCCCTATAGACCAGAAAAGTATGCCCTAAAATAAAATCCTTTGTGTGGAATTCACAGAGGAGAGAGAGGTGTGCAGTGCAAAGTCACCAAGAGAGTCTCCCCCTAGTCCTATGGCACAACAGCTCCTCTCATCTCCTCTCTGAGAGTCATAAAAGAACTGGCAAGAAACTCTTGAACCCAGCGTTTTGTGGATCATACTGCCAGCAAACTGATCCTGCAGTGCAGGTGGAATTTCTAATCAGTGTGTTGTCTTCTCTTTTAATGCAAGATGAATTAAGTATGGACATTACCCAATTTCCCCTGCAGTCAGTACAGGAGGTTTTCTGATGACTTCAGCAGAGCTGGTTAAAACCCTTTACTCCTAGAACTGGTTAATTTTATGCACTGAGTGGTTTGACACTTTGTGTAGTTCATATCATGTTGAATGGCAAAGGACCGCAAAATACCAAAGTGTCACAGATGTTAAATCATGAAGTAGGTGACAGTGTCCTCGCTGTGTCACAGGATCTTAGTGCAGTTTGTGGGAATGTCTTTTTTATTATTGCAAGTAATCATAAGTGCTGAAAAAATACCATAAGCAAAATAGCATTTTAGAGTACAATGCATCCAATGTTCTTAATATATATACACATCTGCAATATGTTAAACTCAAATTTATGCCCAATTCATCTCAAGGATTTCAACGGGGTGTGTGTATGGAATGAAGGGAAGAGTTTGATCCCAGAATACTCCATGACCACGCCTTTCAGAAAGACTTTATGCCTTAGTTTTTCACCTAGATTTTTGTTTATAATAATAAACATAGCATTTATTAAATATATATTTATAATATATTCCACACTAGCAATAACCTGTCTACTGTCAGAATCATCTCATATACTGTTTGCCTTCTTTGATGATTTCAGGAAACGGCATATCCAGACAAATCGGACATGTGTTGAGCCATAGTGCTAAATAAATGCCTGGTCAGGGTGGACTCTGCCTACAGACATGACAAGGATATCTATTCCAAGAATCAAATTCAAGCCAGTCAATGAGCTGATGCACTTGTGAGAGGAAAAATTTGGAGCAGTTACAGCTCCTGTGTTCCCTTCACAGATGTAAGTCAGAATGAAAATGCATGCTTCAGTCCAGCTCCCTCTTGCTATGGGACAAATTCACAAGACTGGGGACAGGCACCTCTGCCTAGTAGGATTGTTTGCAAATGACATCCTGGCCTGGATCAGGAACAGTGTGGTCAGTAGGACCAGGGAGG
>NW_008676707.1:0-3408 GCF_000695815.1 Acanthisitta chloris | reverse complement strand
GGAGACCTTATCACCCTCTACAACTCCCTGAAAGGAGGTTGTAGTCAGGTGGGGGTTGGTCTCTTCTCCCAGGCAACCAGCAGTAAGACAAGAGGGCACAGACTCAAGCTCTGCCAGGGGAGGTTTAGGTTGGATGTTAGGAAGAGATATTTCGCAGAGAGAGTAGTCAGGCATTGGAATGGGCTGCCTGGGGAGGTGGTGGATTCACTACCCCTGAAGGTTTTCAAGATGAGACTGGATGTGGCACTAAGTGCCATAGTCTAGTAACGATGGTAGGGTTGGGCTCGATGATCTTTGAGGTCTCTTTCAATCCAGTTGATTCTATGATTCTATGAAAGGCAGGGCAAGAGAAACAGCAAATGAGATGGTCCTAAATGTCCCTTAGCACATAATTGTTGTGTCCAGCTAGGGCACCAGTTTCCCTCGTGGTGGTAGTGCCAACCCTTCAGAAGGTGACACTGGTGTCACCTCCATTTGTACTGACTCTGAGGGAGTCAGAGGTTCCAGTGATGGCGGCTGAGACAAAGAGGCAAAGGTTGGAAGGAGTCATATTCATCCCCTCTCCAAAATACTTGCTAGGAATGTTGTGTTGACCTAGTGTAGTGTACTGAAAAATTTTACCAGGTTGTTTGGGGTACTTAAAATACCTCCAATGTGAGGGTTCTACTTCCAGAGTCCTAAAGTCCGTTTCTATCACTATCCTCTGTGTGCTTTCTGATTCTCCCAGATTCTCCCAGTGCTGCCTCCAAATCTAGCCTCAACAAAGCAAAATAGAAGATATGCAGAAGTACTAGCCAAAAGTTAAAATGATAAAAATATTAACCCCTCCCAAAAATAGGCTCAGATTTTATTTGTATAGCTGCAAAAATCTCTTCCACCTCAAACATCATCTAAAATCTTGTCCAAGGGGGCTTTGCACCCATAAATGCTTCCTTTCAATTATGAGGGAAGTTTGAGACACAGCATCACATCTGCTGTATTGGGAGTACCCCTCTTGCTTTCCTGTTTCCTCAACTGATGTTCAAGAATCAAGTGAGTGGGAGTCCACAGTACCTGCACACATCCATGTACCATGTAGACAGATATCCTGGTCTGTGGAGTTACAGTACCAGATTGTCTGATTTTCAGGGTTAGTTCTCAGATGGAAAAATCCTTCAGAGCATTTTGGTGGAAATGTCACAGGTGGTGATGCAGTCCACTGTGTTTTCTGCACAATTTTTAGAGAGCCAAGCTGTCTCACATTCACTTTGATATGCTGTGTGTACTGAGCAGATCCCACTCACCTCTTCCACCTCTACAACACTGGATGTTTGCATACTCCATAGCTGATCCTTAGTGAGTCAAGGTCTAATATTTGTATTTGCATGGTGGAATATCACAGCCCATAAATGGTTCTACAAACTTTCTTGCTAGTAGGACTTTAACAAGCAACCTTTAATGAGGCATAGATACATGTATGTATCAATATGGCCTGAGTCTGTCTGGCATGTTTTAAGTGATATACTGCCATATTTTGATTCTACTTTCATGCTGACTAATACCTCAGGTCATCCTATTAATTTCAGTAAAGCTACTCAGAGGCTGCAATGCTACCTAGTAAATGAAAACACAATCTGGCTACTAGAGGTTATGTGATTGAATTTTTACTACTAAGCACAGCATTGCCTACCCAACTTATTTGATTTAGCAGGTGTCTAACTGGCGTTTTAAATGTTTTGCATATGATTATAATGCATCCTGAGGGAAGAAAAACAAAACAAAACACTGCAAACCAATTTTTTTAGTAAGACTTTTCACTATTCTACTAAATTATGGCAATCAAAAAGACAATTTATGTTGCAGAGACTTGACTTTTACTTTCCAGGACTGTAAAATAAAACCCCAAACTCCACACTTTCTGCATCTGGTTGACATTTGAATAAAACTACTAGAGTGCAAACAAATTTTGAGAAAACATCTCCAGCAAACTCTGCAGTGACTCTAAAAATATTCTTGGCTTAGTTACTTTTTAAAGCTGTATGCTAAAAAAAACTAACCCCCAAAACTTCACTAGAATTTATTGCAACAAGAGATTTGGCAAACTACTTAAGACGTTTGGGAAGATTATAGTGAAGTACATTAGTTGCTGACTTGACAATTTGCTATGCTAACTGCTTGCATAGTGGATTCTTGATATTCATGCTGAGAGCTGATCCAACTTTCTAGTACATTTTAGCAAGAGTCCTGCCAAATGTCTACTGGCTTATTAAATTATGGCAAACCAAAGGACAGCCTGCTTATGAGCCTCTGCAAAGCTGCTGTGGATGGCCCACAAGCCCTCCTCATGGCTTTTTTTCCAAGTTTGTTTGTTTTAATTCAAAATTCCAGCACAGAATTTGATGGGGATGGGTTTGGACTGGTTTTGACTTGGAGTTTCTCAGGGTCTGCGCTGGTGTCCCCTGGCCATGAATCTGGAGGCTGTGGAAGAGGGAGTTCTAGTTTCTCTGAGATGTTTCTTCTTTGCTTCACCTGGTGACAATTAGGCCTGCATGGTTCTGTTTACAGAGGTGTGGGCCAAACTGTCCCTCCTTGGTACTTCCCTGATGAGTGGGGCAGAACCTCCAGCCACAAACGGCAAACCTGCTCCTCCACAGTCCGTTCCTCCTCATCCCTTCAGCTGCCAGGGCGAAAAGGATTGTAAATGGGAAATTCTGCTGCACCTTGTGCCTATTCCAAAGCTGCCTGTCTCCGTGGCAAACCTTTTGTTGATGGATCCAGACTTCCTGTCAGACTTTCCCAAACTGCGACTGAAGTAGCAATTCTGCTGCTCACCGTTACTGCTTTTGATATCAATCCAGTTTTGCATAACTGAAGATCAACCTGGTATGATAAGCAAGTCTTCCTATAAAGAGGCTAACCCTTGCCCTCCTTGCCAAAGCAAATATTCTTACAAAGGTAGTGGAATCGCTGTCACATTAAATAAAAATTCTTCCATATCGTGCTATAGTGAACACATTATCTCAACTATTCATGCATTCTTATATATTCATTATATTTATTTGATTGGCATGTATCAGAAAATTCCTTCTCTGACACCGTACCTACAAATACGTTAGGCAGCAATGTGTTTTAAATGTAACCAATTAAACGCTTGTTTAA
This sequence comes from Acanthisitta chloris, assembly GCF_000695815.1. Lineage (NCBI taxonomy): Eukaryota > Metazoa > Chordata > Aves > Passeriformes > Acanthisittidae > Acanthisitta > Acanthisitta chloris. Next base: position 270 of record NW_008676707.1, on the reverse strand, counting down.
GACAGAACACCAAAAAACCCAACCCAACCAAAACTCAAACAACTTGCTTGTTTAGTACATTTTAAGGCACAACCATTCTGTGTCATAGATAAAAATCTTATCCAGGTTTACTTCAGTGTCAGTGCTATTTCCAAGAGACAGAGGAAGTTTAGTGTAGAAAAAAAATCCCACATTTTAATGGAAAAGAAAACTGCAAAAGCATGCACCTTGGATAATACTGGAAAAGGTGATTTTATTTTGTTTTATTTTATTCTCCTTCTGTGTTCCTCA
>NW_008676706.1:0-1567 GCF_000695815.1 Acanthisitta chloris | reverse complement strand
TTTTTGCCTTAAAATTTGTAAATTTTTGCCTTAAAATTTGTCTTATTTTGCCTCAAAATTTGATTTTTTTTCCGTTTTCTTTCATGTGATTTTATCTTTTTTTTCCACCCTCGAAAAAAATTTCATTTTTAGCCAAAATTTCTTGTTTTTCTTCCCGAGAATTTCAGGTTTGACTCAAAAATGTCAATTTTGGCCTCGAAATTGAAATTTTTTCACCTCTCGAACCACAAAATTTGCCTCAATTCGAATTTTTTGAACCCAAAACCGAAATTGGTCAAAAAGGGGAAAAAATGAAGCAAAAAAAAGATTTTTTTAGCCTCAAAATTTGCATTTTTTGGGGCCTGAGAAGTTTCGTTGGAAAAACTGAATTTTTGGGCTGAAATTTGGGGCTAGAAATGAGATTTTTAGAGCTTTAAAATGAAGATTTTTTGGGGGTTAAAATTGGGGATTTTCAGAGGGCAAAAATCAGAATTTTTTGGGGGGGAAAAATGAGGTTTTTTGGGGTGAAAAATCAGAATTTTGGGGGGGAAAAATGAGGTTTTTTTGGGGGAAAAATGAACATTTTTTAGGGCTGAAAATTGGGATTTTTTTAGCCTCAAAATTGAGGATTTTTTGGGGATAAAAATGAGGATTTTTGGGGGGAAAAATGAGGATTTTTAAGGCTCAAAATTAGGATTTTTTAGCCTCAAAATTGAGGATTTTTGGGGGAAAAAATGAGGATTTTTTAGGCTGAAAAAGAGAATTTTGGGGGATTAAAAATGAGATTTTTTTAGGGTCTTGAAGCCTCAAAATTGAGGATTTTTTTGACCCAAAATTGAAGAATTTTTGCCCTTAAAAATGATAATTTTCAAGGCCGAAATTGAGATTTTTGTAAAGCCAAAAATTGAGAATATTTTGCTGTAAAAATGAGGATTTTTAAACCTCAAAATTGAGGATTTTTTGGCCTAAAACCTGATTTTTTTACCCTAAAAATGAGAATTTTTAAGCCTTAAAATTGAGGATTTTTTGGCCTAAAACCTGATTTTTTTACCCTAAAAATGAGAATTTTTAAGCCTTAAAATTGAGGATTTTTTTTTCACCTAAAATTGAGGAATTTTTACCCTAAAAATGGGAAATTTTTTCGCCTCTAAAGAGCCTCAAAAATGAGGATTTTTTTTCCTTAAAAATAAAGATTTTGCAGTCCTAAAAATGAGAAATTTTGAAGCCTCAAAATTCACATTTTTGGCCCCAAAACTAAGAAAATTTTCACCTCAAAATTGAGGATTTTTAACCTCAAAATTGAGAATTTTTTCCCCCAAATTAAGGATTTTTTAGCCCCAAAATTCTGTATTTTTGTCCCCCAAAACTGATGTTTTTTAACCCCAAAATTGAGAATTTTTTCCCCCAAAATTGAAGATTTTTAACCCCAAAACTGAGGAAATTTTGACCCCAAAATTGAGAATTTTTAACCCCAAAACTGAGAAAATTTTTACCCCAAAATTGAATTTTTTTTTTCCCCAGAAATTAAGGAATTTTTAGCCCCAAAACTTTATATATTTTCCCCCAAAATTGATGATTTTTAACCCCA
>NW_008676705.1:0-458 GCF_000695815.1 Acanthisitta chloris | reverse complement strand
CCAATGTCTGCAACTTCCTTTGTTGACCATTCACTCCAAAAAAAAGAAATAGCTTGAAATGATTATTAATACAGCTTGAAAAAATGTTGAAGCTTGCTTTGGTTTATAGCTTCTGTCACTTTTATGATGCAATCTTAATAAATATCTCAGAGCTCATTGCTTTCTTTGACTTACTTTGTTCCTAGCTCCCAATAAATGAGGCTTTGAGTGATGCTGATGGAATCATCACCACTTTGGCAATAAAAGACTTCTGTTATTTCTTTGACTTTAATTTTTAACCAGCTTGGACATGATATCACTTTTAAATGCATCAGAATCTGGCAATTACATAAATATTATTGCCAGTATAGTGTTTCCTTAATTTAATTTTTTTTTCCCTAGAAGACTCAATGATCCTCTTTTGTTTGCCCAAAATGGTATTCTGGTTCCCGCTGAGCTGTAAAACCTGTTTCCAGCCT
>NW_008676704.1:0-31550 GCF_000695815.1 Acanthisitta chloris | reverse complement strand
GTGTCCCGGGGCCGCTCCTGCCCCCCTGCCCTGCCCGTTCCCCGCCGGCTGCGGCGCGGGGAGCCGCGGCCCAGAACCGAAACCAAGGGGGTTGACACTGGCGTAGCTAGAGCCTTGAGTGGAAACCTGCATAAAGCACGTTTAGTCGTTGGGGTTGGCTTTTTTCTTTTTTTATTCAGAGAACTGGGGTGTTAGATCTGTTACGTCTCTAATTCGAAATTAGCGTGGTCGCTACTAGTTTGCACGGAGAACAAACTATTTAAGCCTAATAGTAACAAGGAATGCGAAAATTCCCACGGCATTTCGCTGTTTTGCCCAAGTATCTCGTACGAGCCCTGATCCTGCCAGAGGAAGTCGGGCCGTGAGGAAATGGGAGCTGCGGCCGCTGTGGCGAGCTCGGCAGTTTGAAAAATGCCAGATGGGCCTGGCTCGGAGCGCAGTTCGCTTTGTGTCGTGTCACCACCCCCTCCTTCTCCGGCAGCCGAGCGGGGGAAGAGCCGAACGCAGCCAAGTCACCTCCCACTCTCTCCATCTAGGGTAGGGACTTCCACATGAGCTCATCTTGGGAAACAAAGATCGTTTTTCCAAATCAGAACTACACCCACTGATGTTATGTCCTGCTTTTGCTGCTGCAGAGATGACTGTCAAACGTTCGAGATACAAAATGCCAGCAGAGAGCTGACTGAGCTTTGTAAGACTTTCTGTGTGAAGTTGTAGTATGTTGGAATTTCCTGCTCTTTGCAGGAATGTAAACAAAAAAAAATATCCCTGATTACTCATGCACACGAACACACAGATTATCGTGACAGCTTTATCTCTGATGAGTATGGGGTTTTTTTTCTTTTGTCTTAGGAGATAAGCTGTTTTTCCTCTCATCTTCGTAGAGAATTTACATTCAGTAAGTCCTCTTGTTGCAGGGCCCAGGTAATCTAAATGGAAGGCCAGGCTGCTGGGGTTTATGTTGACATTGCTTTTCTCTCTTTGTTTAATTGTTGCAGCTGTGGTAACTGTATCTGTAATGTTTGAAAAAGTCATGGGATGGAGGGGTGGATCACTCTTAGAGTGAAGTGGATCTGGCTCAGGTGTACACAGATGGAATGGATTGGGCTTGCCCCGGTCGTGTGACATTTTTGCTATCAAAATATGGTGACATAGTTTTTGGATGCAAAGTTATAAATTGTTCTAGTTCATACTAAAAATTTACTTCGTGTTGCTCTTACTCATTCCCTGTGCAGTACCCTGGGGGAATGGATGTTACTGGCAAATCGATATGTGCACTGTTGTTTTATCTTTTATTTGGAGCATCATTCCTGGTTCAGTGGAGTCATATAGAAGAATACATGATCCAAGGTCATTTTTCTTTGTTTTTTTTCACCTATAGAATTAGGAAATAGGCCCCTCACGGTAATTTGTGATGTTGATATTTGTCCATCAGAAAATGGGTTGATGTAATCAGCTTTGTCATTGGAAAATACTGGATGGAAACTGGTGTGTGCTGTGTCTGGATCAGTGATTTGGCAGTAGTTAAATGCCAGTCTTCCAATGTTCTTGTGGACTGACTTGCATACAGGTCAGACAGTTTTAGCAATGAAAGTATGATCAGCTTTTTTTTATAATGAGCATGTGATTTATCTTATATAAAGGAGGTTCACAAAAGAAAATAACTTATATGTGTGTTTTAAAGGCAGATTATTTTTAAACTAACATATAAATTGTAATTTTGCACGTATGAAATTACAGCTCTGCAGAAAATTCCTCCCTACCACCCTCCCCCTTCCCTTCTCTTAACTAGCTTTAAAAGATTAGATAAAAATCAACTGGAGTAGTTATAAAAAAAGTTTTCTGAGATTTCTGAAAAAGACCAAGGGTTGTTAAATTCCTGTTTCCCTTCAGAGTGAGTCATACATATGACTTTCTCGTGTTCTTTTGAAAGTCCCGGCTGTTTGTACCCATATTTTCATATGAAAGCATTTTGTGCCTCCCTCTTCTTGGCTGCATTATGTCATGAAAACAGCTTTCAGTAGAATTCTCACAAATGTTTGATGCTAGATTGAAAATAAGTTAGCAATAAATATGCTTTTCCTCTGATAGAAAACTATCCAAATCACATTCCAGTGCCTGAGGGGTTCCTCTGCTTATATGAGCAGTGAAACCCAGTCCATGGGTTTAACCAAATCCATTTGTGGATTTGTAGAGTTATTTTTCATTTAAACAGCATTATGGGAAAAAAAAGACTTGCAAGACTTGTAGATAGTTTCTCATCTGCTTAATTTATGGACACAACACACGACATTGTTGATTGTAACTTCCAGAATTTGTAAGAGCCTGAAAATGCTTTTAAAAATATTACCCAGGTGCTAGAGCCTTTCAGTGTATTAGGCTTTGAAGTCAAATAGGCTTTTGCTTTCTGCTGCAGTTTAAACAAAATTATGCAGTATAGTGCCTGGACTCCACATAAGGGCTAAGATTTGTCTTCAGGTTGCTTGTTTCACCTTTCTCCATAGAGGTAATGGAGATAAGGTTAGATAGAATTTCCGTAGTTGGTGGCAGTGGAAATTGAACATAGCACCCTACTGATTTTGTTAATCACAAGGGTGGGGATTTTTCTAGGTTTGAATATTTGGTTCAGTTTTCAGTGTGGTGAAACAGGAATGTTAAATGAAGGAAAAGGCAGTCTGTGGGTCATCTGTGCCTTCAAAGTTAACCAATTTGCATATTTAATGTTGGAATTTTTTCTTCTTGTGGTTCTTCAATCTTTTTGAGCATGGAGGGTGTGTGTGAAGAATCCTTAAAACCCCAGTAATTCATTCAGAGTGGAGTAACTTTACATGATGCTAATGAGAAAATCCATACACTCTTGAATGTACCGATAATTAGTGTTTTAAAATACTACCTGTTATATTGTGAATATTTCCTTTATTTTTATTTCATTTAAACAAGATGCATGCCTGATAGCAGTAGTTTCCATGTGCGGGTTTTTTTTTCATTCCTTTGTCTACAATATGTGGTTGTACCACCATTTAGCTCCAAAAACTCTTCCTGAAAAATGCCCTGAGACTTTTAGGGGAGAAAAGGCAGTGATGAGCAGAGGGGTGGAGGGTTGCTGTGAAGAGAGCAGAGCTTTAGACTTAAATTGCTATGGAACTTAATTGCTATTCCCAGAAATACTTGAAGTATCACTCAGCAGCAAGCTTTTGTTTCACTTCCTATGGAAATTACAGGCTTGTGTTAAGGTAGTTTTACTTTTAAAAGAACTTGCATATTTTTCTGATTGGTATGACCTACCAAATACTTTCTGTTCCATAATGAGCAACTAGGAGAGTCCGTTGAGCATGGGAGGTCAGTGCAGAGTATATTTTAGTTTAAACTGAAAGTTAAATACTTCAGATAGCAGAGTTAACTATGAACACGTGTGGCAGATCACTAATGTGTTACATTTTAATTCTTTCCCACAGAACTGCTTTTGGAAGATGCAACTCATTAAGAATGAGCACCAGAGAAGTGCCGTGGTAGGCTGGGAATTTATGTCATGTTGGTTTCCTGTTTAAAAAACATTAGGCTGGTAATTTTGAAGGGACAGCAACAAAGTGATGACCAGGTGCCAAGTGCCAGCTGTCCTTATTCACCAAATTCAAGAAGAATTGGATAAAGAAGAAGAAGAGATAATGGTTTTCCTGTGCCGGGACCTTGCTCCTGACTTGGCCTCTGCCAATCTTAGAGAGATCTTGGTGGCTTTGAATGAGAGGGAGAAACTGTCTTTTCTTGGTTTGTCTGAGCTGTTGTACAGAGTTAAGAGGTTTGACTTACTGAGAAGGATCTTGAAGACTGAGAAAGCAACAGTGGAAGCTCACCTTGCCAGAAGTCTCAGACTTATCCCTGATTACAGGTAATACATCAATTTCAGATTTCAAGGCTACCCTGTCTTGTTCAAAATAAGTGGGGTGGGGTTTGTTTGTTTTGGGAGTGGGTAGGTGGGTTGGGTTTTATTTATTTTTTTAAATAGGTATTGAAGGTAAAAGAAAAGCAGAAAAGGGCATTATATCTAGAGTTACAGTGAAAAGAGTATGTCAAGTTTAGTCCCTAAATTAAACCTCAGTAGTTTCTTACAAGTCCTGGTATTAGAAGCATCTACATGTTTGTGTGTTAGTGAATAAAACTAGTGATGTTTGTAGAGTCTCAGATTAGCAGTTTAAAATGACACTTTAAAGGAACATTGTTAGTTAGAGATACCTTCTTTTCCAGCTCACTTTGGGCATGTAGCCATGTGCTATAGCTTTTCTCAAGGAACCTCCCTCTTACTACTTTTTACTCTCTTAGTTTTGAGAGTTCTAAATGAAGATGTTCCAGTTATTTTCCTTGAGGGATTTCATAAAGAAATGCATGTACTTGTAAGGAAGATTTTCCTGTGTTAACTTCTCACTGAAAGGAAACCTTTGTAATTAATAGGTAAAAAAGTTAAAGATGTGTTCTGTTTTGTCATTCTCTCACTTGATCGATGGTTATTACAATCCATCTGAATAGCACTTGTGCTGATTAGCAAGAGTAGGTATTTTATAATTGGATGTTGAGGAAGGGTAGTTTTTTTGCCTCTTTATTAATTGGAAATGGGACATTAAGACTGAACATGGTAGAAGTTGGGTAGTTGGGCAAGGGTGGAATCCTGCTGCAAGCTAATGCTTTAGAAATATCTCAACTTTATTTCAGGGTCCTAATGGTAGAGATAAATGAGAATCTGGAAAAAGAAGAAGTGGGTTCTCTTGGTTTTCTACTCAGAGATTATGCACCTCGTATGAAAATAGCAAGAGATAAGGTATGTGTCTCTGCTGGTATTCTCCTCTGGAGCAGAGTTATAAAAGTAAAAAGATAAGTAGCTAGACAGCAAAGGAGAGGAGACAGTACTGCAAGGAGTAGACAGACATCAGTAAGTGGACGGGGAATAGTGGTTTCTATCTCGTTTTGTTGGTTTTTTAATTCAAGGAAAGAAATATGGAAAGCAGAGGGAACAGTGCTTGCTCTAGTGTATGTTGTTAGAATGAACCTCACAGACAGAAGGCATTTTAAAAGTTTTCAGTATTACTAATCTAAAAGTTCATATAAGAAGGATCTTAAACCAATATGAAATGTATCTTGAATTACAAGGTCACTTCTTATGTTTGTGCTCTGCTTAATTTACAAAAGAACAGATTTATTTTAATTATGTCTTTCTCTGTACCTTTGTGTTCTGAAATTTTCTTCTAAGTTTTCTGAGAGAAGTTCAGTAGAGGGTTCAGAAAACTTGACCATTGTGCATAGAAGACTGACAATTTCTGTCTTCTTCCTCTGAGTTTTTTTTCTTTTTCTATATTTGATCAGCGAAGGAGAGAGGCCCTGAAAATTTCCCAGAGCTTTTCTTGCCTCTTACTTTGCAGCATGTGAGGGGACAGTCCAAGGGGTTGGCCTTGTAGCAACAACGAAATGCCAAACTGTTTCCTGAGAAACTTAAGATTCATTTTTAAGAATATAATTTTCTAGTTTCCATTACTCCTGTGATAATACCAAGAGTTCTTATGTCTTCCTGATAATTTTCTTAGTGTTTCAGAAGGTAACATCCTTACATTGTTTATATAGCCCTGATGAGTTCCTCAGGGTATTTTCTGGGTTACTTGGTTACTTGTGATAAAGAACAAATTACTGATATGTTTGGTTTTCTGTTACTATTCTAGAGTTTTCTAGCTCTTGTAATTGACCTGGAGAAACTAAATTTGGTGTCTCCTAATCAACTGGATTTGATAGAAAACTGTTTTCGAAATATTCACAGGATAGACCTGATTAGGAAGATTCAGAATTATAAACACGAAGGTAAGATGCTATTTTTGCACTGGTTACTCTTGATAGCAAGAATCAGATGTGCTTTTACTGAAGATAAAATTATAAATTAAAAGTCAAGGTTGTTTGCATGCTTCACAGATGGAGGCTTTTAAAACGGTTGCTATATCATGGTGTGTTTGTGTGTTTCTGTTAAATTTGCAGCTTTAATGTCCTCCGTTCTCTCTCAGCCAGTCTATGTAAATGCACGTCAGGCATCTCTCCCTAATCTCAATCTGATTGATCCCTCTTATAATTCAGGGGTAAGTGTACAATAAATCAGACAAATCCTTTATTTCTAAATATTACCATGCATTAAAAGGAGATTCATCTTTCAGAGCCTTAGGAATGAGGGATTGCTAGTGGCTAAAATATGGCTTGGTTTATTTCTGTTATTCCTGTTTTTTGCTGTGTTTAGGGTCTGATTTAAGTCTTCTAATTGAGAAAGATCCCCTTTAAGGAACTTACGTGAATTTTTTCCTACTAGTTGAACATATAAAATCTGTATCTTGAAAACTTTCTTCTACTACACTGTGGAGTGAAAAGCTTTGCTTTGAGTCTTCTTTGCAAAACATGTTATTCTTCTTTGTACTTCTGGACCTTGCAGGGAAAGTAGCTTCGAATTTTTGAAGGTGAAGATTATAGTTTTTTAAGAAGAGTTTTTCAGATCTATTTTTTTTATTATTTGTTGTAATCTAATTTTAAGGAAGATATTTTAGTATTTGAAAAGCCATCAAATCCCATCTCCTGCAGTATTCTTTATATTTGAGTTAGGTCTAATACTGTTATAGTATGACCTTAAAGTTTCTAGCCTTGCTAAATTTGATGAGATTATTTCTGTCATGTTTTCAGAAAATATGTGTGTATGAAGCTTGCTTACAAGACACCAGTGATGCTATTTGTCTTTACCAATGAAGGCATACAGCTCTGTTTTTCAGACTACTAATAGGAAAGTGTTTGCACAAACTTTCCATATCATGATCATATCGTTAAAATTTTCTTTCTATTTCAAGAAAAGTTCTTTCCTGCTGCACTATAGGAAACAAAATTCACATTTTCAGAGGGTTTTTTTGTTTGCTTCACTACATGAGGGAGTAAGCTTATCTTTGCTGTTCATGACAAGCTGGTAATTTTTTTCTGAGGAGGAAGAGTTTTGGTGTTTGCTATTTGTTTGTGCTTTTACTAGGGCTTTTTAATTTGTGATTTTGTAATTCTAATTAGCTGGTAGATGTGAATCTAAAATATGTAGTCCTTTTATGGAGGAAGAAATACTACTCTGTTTTATTTTGGAACACATGATTATTTATTCTTGAAGGAGAGGGAAAATTACACCTTCTTTTTTCATTCTAGATTTCAAGTGGAAACAGAGACAAATTACAAAATAGACAAAGTCTTACTCTGGGTAAGAGCATTTTCTCTGAGTTTTGATAATCTAGAAGAGCCAAATGATGAATTTCATTGTATTATAAGTACTGTTGTTTGATAGTGGTGTTTGTGGCTCTGAAAACTGAGTCTGACCTTATTATTTGGCTTTGCTTGTGCTTCCACATCTTTAAATGTTATTAAAAATTGTTGTGGGCTTTCACTGTCACAATGTTTGAAGAGAACAAATGCTTTATTAAGAAAACCATGGATAAGATTGACTAGCCGACTCTGGAGGCCTGTGCAGTGCAGCTCTCCCCAATTAACTCTTGAGTAGAAAGCTTTTGTGTTAGTTCAGTGGTGAACTCTCCACCAGGCCGGCCAGGAAGTTGTGCAGTGAGTACAGGGTTCTTCCCATGTGTTTTGTCTGGAAACCTGAAATGCCTCTCAAATATGGTAATTTTTAGGAGTACTTGGCTGAATTGTCTTGATGTGGGAAATACTATTTGTTTATTCTAGTCACAAGCAATTTAGAACACAATCCAAATAACATTTTAGACGAAAAAACTTAGGGGTTTTTAAACTTCAGTAGCACACACAGAAACTTAAGAGGTCCAGATGGGTGAGAACTTCGCTGAATCACATATGTTCCTCTTTATAACTGATCTGCTGTCAAAGAAATATCACTGGTACTTACGTACTGAGATTACTTCTGTATGTTTTAACTGCAGCCGAACCAATCCACATGTCCATTCAGGAATTGGGACCAGTGTCACATAAGGTACGTGTTTGTGCACATGTAGACATGTAAATATAATAACCTCTGTGGGTATTTACCTTAGTTTGTGTTTTATTTTGAGACTTCCTTTAATTGCATGCAGGCAGAACGATGTGTACACCCTCAGCCACACACAGGTTCTGTGAATTGCTTTTGCAGAATGGATTTTTAGTAGAAAGTATTTACTGCTGCTCTGGAAGCAGCAGCATGCAAATTCATGAGTATATGGGGTGCACACAGAACCTGTACATTTGTTAGTGGAGGCTAAGTCAAAACCTTTTGGAGGTCAGGCCTCTTGCTATCTGCATTAGAAATCACAGGGCTTCTTTGCATGCAGTAGATTTTGTTCTTGATTCCCTCCTCACCCCTTGCTTTCCAGGCATGAGGCAGACATGCTTTGGGTATTAATGAAGAATGGACTAGTGCTGTTTCCACTTGTAGGCCAGGAACCAGGGAGTTACCTGTAGCAAACTGATTGTAAACTCTTCAAAAGAGAGAGGAATTGTGATAGTCATTACAGATTATTTAAATAAGGAAATAAACCTTGTTCTGATGAGCAGTGCTTGTTTGCACACCGGAAGAGCACAAAGCTTCTCTACATTTAGTGGCAATGTGAATATATAGCTCCCAACATCTGAATAGCAGTGACAGTATTAAAATGCTTATGTATTATAATACTTATATAGTATGAGTATTTCTTTTATACTTAAAAAAATACTAATTTGAAAATACTGCAGAAGGATCATTGCTGTCATGGTGCAGGTCTTTAAACACCCCCTCTACCCCATATAGCAAAAAAACTTCAAAACCTGATGGATTTGAAGATCTGTTCAGAGTTAAGGTTCATTTCAAACTTGCTTCTGTACAGCCTTAGTCTCTGTTTAAAAATCATTAAGGTAGTAAGATTGCATAACACAAGGACACAAAAGCTAAGCCTGTACTGGAAATAGTCCATTTCTCCTGATTTTTTTTGTTGTGTAGATAAGGCATACTAAATCCCAGTAGATTTCTGCTAGCTACTCTGTGGAAAAACAGCTGAATGTAACTTAAGAGATCTGAGGTGGTTAAAGTTGAGAAAAGAATCAAGTCTGTAAGTTGAGAGTGATATACTAATTTTGTAATTGTCCTTTCACATTCCTCAGGTGCCAGATGATCATTACAGAATGCAAAGTCAACCTTTAGGAATATGCCTGATAATAGACTGTATTGGCAATGACACAGGTAAGTCTCTGGAATTTGAAGTTCCTTAACTTGTTAACCTTGGATAATTTGGTATAAAGAATATGATGTACATTTACCAGCTAAACTAGGGTAATGTCCTAGTCAGCTCCTCTACCAATTCTAGTAAGTCTTCCAAAGCACAGAGTTAAAGGCCCAACCTGAGGTTAAAACCAGCTGTGCTAAGTATTGCAAACAGTGTTTATTTGGGGTTTGGAGCACTCTTTCTGAACTAAAGAACTTGTAAGAGGATAGACTGAATTTTGGGAGGGAGAAACAGGGCATTTAGAGATTAACAGAATAGCTAAGCTACAGTCATACAACAAGTTATTGGCAAAGATGGTAGAGGTAGTGTTTCCCACCAGCTGACAAAAACAAGCTCAAAGCTGTTGTGCAGTTGAAGTACAGTCACATCAGACACCATAGATTTTGAATAGCTGAAGGCATGTGATCCTTTATTAATAATGCACCTAGGCTTCTGACATATCTTGCATAGTTTAGCTGAAACTACCACCATAGCTTTATAGGAAAAGGAATTTTCTTCATTCCCTCTTGGTTTTCTTAGAAAACAAACAAACAAACAAAAACCTTAGAGAGTTGTCCCTCACTATTCTGAAGTCTGAATACACTAAAGAAAGAGAAGAGGGCAGGAAGAACATTAGGAATTGTACCTGTGGCATCCATTAGAATCTGTAGCTATCCCAAGATTTAATCTCAGCAAGCTGAACCAGTAATAGATTATATAGGATCAAGGATTACAACAGTTGAAAATGCCCAGTGTAAACGACATGAATTCATCAAATGCCAATAAAATTCAAACTGAAATGCAACTTGCTGTTTCATAAACAGCTGCTTTTGACTTTTCCATTTAGAAGACAATTTTTATCCTTACATTGTAAACAATCAAGGGGAGAAAAAGCAAGTTTTTTAATGTAGAATGGAGGTGCTCAAAAGTCAGTGGAGGTTTGTTGGAAGATGATTAGTGTTGAAGAAACTTGACAGTTTCTGATCTCAGGTTGCAGCATGTAATGCTGTGGTTTGTATTTCTGATTCATTGTTAAACTAAAGTGTCACCTCTAAGTTTGTTGAGTTTAGGGGTTTTTTTTTGAACTGTGAAACTTAGTGTGTGTATGAACCAAGGTGACACCAGGTTTCATATCTCTGTGTATCTGCATGTGCCAGTGAGATCAGTAATTTACAGGAAAAGCACTCTGGCTGCTGTAATTCTTGTTTTACATATGCTGCTCTCTGACAGTGCTTCGTCAAGTCTGTAACTGCTAGATGGTATTGACACTGAATCTTCCAGCTGCATTTTGAGAGCATATTTTATTGCATGAGGTAGAGGGGATTTACCTTTCTATTTCCAAATTTAAAAATTGTCTGGAAAATTTTTTCATTACTTTACAAAATTAAACAGGATTGGAATGAAATTAGAGTTCTTGTTCATCACCTCGCTACATATAGAGTTTGTACTTACCCTCTATTTCGCTGAGTTCTCTTCCCTGTTTTCACTCTGGTCTTTTTGAGGAGAAGAGTGTGGTAGTACAGCTGCTTTGATGTCAGTTTGAAATAGCCTCTGCTAGTTAGGGATTGTTAAACTTTTGAAGTCAAAGAACAATCAAACTTCTGTGTGTGTAAGGCACATTACATAAACATGGCACTTGATCTTTCTTTTCATATCAGGAACTATGCATGAACAATATATATGTGGTTTATATTAAAGATGCAATAGTACAGGTATGAGTTATAGTAGTAACTTGTGGTTCTCTGAACACTTAATACCTGTGGTTTTAACCACTGTGTATCTCATTTCACTCCCATATTAATAAACATTCAAAGTAGTTATTCAGAGCTTAGTGCATGTTCCTGTAGCACAGGTTAACACAACAAGACAGTAAAAGCTTGGGGTTTGGCTACCTACAGTGTTAATTTCTAACTTGGGTTCGTTGTTCAGCTTTCTTTTTTTCCCTGAAAATACCATTATGTCACAGTTAAGACTCGGGTGTCCATTCCTCACCTGGAAATCATCACTTAAAGTCCGTTTTATATAATAGGAAGCATAAATCACTGCAGCAGGTTGATTTTTGACTGATGAAAGGGAGCCTTTATGTTTCTTATGCAGTTCTGTATATCTGTAATAACTATTCAGAATAATTTGAACAAGTTAAAAGGTGAAACTTTCCATGCTGTTCAGATCACTCCTTACCATTTCAAGTATGTGAAGCATTTTCTAATGCCAAATAATAGTCTTCGCTATCATGAAGTACAGAAATCACGTTAAAGACAACATGCATATAGCACTACAAGTATGTAATGTACTGTGGTCAACAGTTGAGTTTTTAATGATTATGATGAAATAACTGTTCCAATAGCAAAACACTGTAAATACTGTAATTCAAGGTAGTTTGGATTGAGCCTTGATGTGCTGTGATTTAAGTACATCTTGCTTCTTTCAGATGTGTTGGAAGAGACCTTCAGAGGCTTAGGTTATGACGTACATAGCCACAGATATTTAAATATAGACACCATGAATCAAACATTGCTTGGAGTTACAAAGCTGCAGGTGCACAGAAATTGTGACAGCTTCATCTGCATATTGGTCAGCCGTGGATGTCCTCAAAGCATCTTCTGTACAGACCATACTTTTTCTGGATTCCCTTTGGAACAAGTAAGGAAATACTTCACAGCAGACTCATGTCCAGGACTCCTAGGAAAACCGAAGATTTTTTTTATTCAGAGCTACGTTGTGCCAGAAAACGACCAAGAATATACTAGTCTGTTGGAAGTAGATGGGAATGATGAGAATATCATTGGTAAAGTCACTATCCCCCAAGTAGCAGACATCTTCTGGAGTCATTGCAAGACGGATGCATCTACACTAGAAAAATCTCCAACTTCATCTTCATATTACCTGCGTTGTCTGGCCGAGCTACTCCGCAATCCTGATAAAAGGTAAATTTTAAAAAGGCAAAAAAATAACCCTTTTCCTGTGACGGAATGTTGTCACAGAGAAAGGGAAACCTCAAGTTTCAGCCCATCTGGTCCTGAAAATTGTCCTTATGCAGTGTCATGTGCTAAAAGACAAGTATACCTGATCCTCAAACAATGGCATAGAAAGGTAGCCTAAAGTAAGGAGTGAAGTTTCTGATTCTGAAAAGTAAAATTAGAGTGTTATGGCACTGGGGTTTGCAGAGTGAGAAGGGAAGAACCTATCCTGGATAATGTATGTCAGAGATTTAGACAGGATTGGAAATCTTCCTTCTCCAAGGTAACAAGGCCCATACCAGGCTTCTGTCAAATTGAGGATTGCTATGTACCATGACAAAAAGCTCTGCTTGCAAATATAAAGAAGTCAGTGCCTAAGTTCAGGAAAAAGGCAGTAGAGAGGGAAGGATTTTGTACCTTCTGTAGGTACAGAGCCACTAGATTGCCAATGTGTAATCTTGAATTTAAACTGTCAGCAAACTTTTATTTAAAGTCTATTTAAAGAGATCAAAAGAAATCTGGATATATAACTTGCCAACAAAGGTTTTCTTTAGACAGTTGATCTACCAGGGAGCTAACAACTGCTTTTCAAGGTAGTTGCAGCATTGACATTTAGTACCTTTTTACAAACCCTAAACCTTGTCATGAATTCAGAGATCATCATATCAGCATGATTACTATCACAACAGTGATTTGGGTTAGAAACAGTTTGTCTCAAAATGCATGTTTAGCCTTGTGTTTTAGAGCCTCTGCAATAAAGACTGAAATTTAAAACTTTCTTCGTGCTGAGTCTAAAGTTATCTGCTCTCTTGTGGATTCTTAAATGGTATCTTGCTTCATTCTCTAATGGAATGTTTTTACTTTCGTTGCTTCAGGAAACTCTCTATATTAGATATCCATACGGAACTGAATGGAAGAGTTTATGAATGGAATAAGACCACTGACCCAAACCAACAATACTCACTTTTGCTCCAGCACACACTGAGGAAGAAACTTCATTTCCCCAGATAACTGCTGTTGGAAACAACATGTCTGAAGTGGCTAACAAGAAGCATTTACTATGATCCAGTTTCACACATACCTTTACTTAATGCATTGTTATTTCATTTGTATCTAAAGTGCCTACTGCTTCCAAACCCAGGAGCTTAGAAGCATTTTGGCATGTAAAACACTAGATTTTATATTTTAATACAGAAGTTTCTGAAAGCTTAGATGAGAATGGCAGACATTGTATAGCACTGCAGTAGATCTTGCAACTAAATACAACAGGTAAATGTGGTGTAAAGAGCTCTAAACTATATAGGTATTGGGTTTTCCAGGGTTTGTGGTGTTTATTGTTTCACTGGTGGCTTCTTTAGCATACCTGTTAGCACTTGATGCTTTAACAAATATAAACCAGCCCAAACCACTGAAATTCCTTGAGTGCTTTCACCTGACCTAATAATGGCAAATGTGTTAGGAGCAAATTCCTGCCCAGTAATGCCAGTTCTTCATTAACAGGTGCTCACTTGTGTGCCTTTGCAGACCAGCAAAACAGAAATGGAGAAATGATCTTTTCAATTATCTGGATTTTGTCTGATTGCTGCATTAGAGGTTGTGTTGTCAGTAATGTCCACAGCACACAAGGGTTCTGTGTTAATAAATGAGACAGTCTGCCATGTTTTGGGCTAGGTATGTTTTCCACTTATGTAAATGAGTCCACATGTGACAGGACTTTACAGTAATCTACCAGATAGTTAAAATTTTGGGATATTGACAGATGTTTTGTGAAGCTGAAACACGATTTACACTTGTTGCACCAAGCATAGTTATAAGAGGACACTTTATAATAGTTGAACCAAAATGTCATGCAGCAGCCACTGGCTCTGAGGACTGGATGAAATGAAACACCCCACTGTCACTGCTTTCCCTCATGCAAAGGGATATGCCTTTATTAATTCATATTTTTTTCCAAGTTGCCTTTGTTCTTCTGAAAAAGACAAGGGAAAATTGTCCTAAATACAGGGGTTTTTTTCTCCAGGGGAGCAATGCTGAACATGAAAAGTTCACTTAACCTGCTTGTTGTATAACATTATAACCTGGATGGTTGTATTGAAACTTGTTGTCACTGAACTTAGGGCATTCTCTTCTCTCCTAAAGTAGACCACTTGCAAACTCTTGGTACTCCTAATACACTCTCCTATCCAGGCAAAAAAATTCAAGGTGTTGGTATGCCTTGCTTGGTTTCTGGTGCAGTTTTTTAATGGGGAAGGAGGATTATAAAATGACAGATTTGGAATCTTAGAAGTTACATCCTGTGGTGGTTGGTAGATGAAGCAAATGGTGAAATAAATATTTTCTGTGGTTGTAGAAGTAAGATGTCATTCAAGTTAGATGTATCTACGAGATGTTAATAAATGCGATCCCTTTCACAAATTGACTTCTCTTTCCCATTTCCCTTACTAGCATTTGCAATGTGATGAGCAGTTCTGCTACCTTATAGACAACTGATAGCAGAGAGTATGAAACCAAGAGGAGGCAGATGAAGAAAAGAAGTATGGCGATTTCAAGCAGGACCAAGAAGGGGAATAGTAGGAGGCACAAATTGAAGAACAAGAAGGGAAAAGATGGTTTGGAGGAGAAATACAGTATCAATATTGGAAGGAGAAGTAAAAAGGAGAAAGGAAGTAAGAATAATAGTGCCTATCCTTACAGGATCTAAGAATGTGGTGGGGTTTTGGGTTTTTTGAGTGATGCTAAATACAACTTAAAATACTAGTGTCATCGTGTAACCCCAGACAGCCACTGAATACCATACAGCTGCTCGCTCACTCCCCCACCACAGGATGGCAGAGAGAATCAGAAGGTAAAATCTAGAAAAACTCATGGGTTGAGATAAAGACAGTTTAATAGAGAAAGCAAAAGCTGCACACACAGGCAAAGCAAAACAAGGAATTAATTCACTGCTTCTTATTGGCAGGAGGTGTTCAGCCATCTCCAGGAAACCAGGGCCCATCACACGTAACAGTTCCTTGGGAAGACAAACACCATCACTCCAGATGTCCTCCTCTTCCTCCTTCCTCCTCCCACTTTATATACTGAGTATGATGTCATATAGTATGGAAAATCCCTTTGGTCAGTTTGAGTCACCTTTCCCAGCTGTGTCTCCTCCTAGTCTCCCCTGAGGCAGGAGATTCTGTGCTGGTTTGTACCAGTCTGAAGTTGCATGTTATTTCTCAGCCATCTACACTGATGTGGCTGAGTCATAAATCTAGCTTACTTCACACTGTTACATACTTGTGTTTCACTATGGTTGCCAACTCATTATCCAAAAAAGAACTTTTGTTCAAGAGAAAGTGAACTGCAGATGCCAGCAGTTGTAGATGAGGCATGTTGTTTGTCTGATCACCCCTTTCAACTCTGCATAAGAAGTAACAGTGACTCCTGTTACAGGTACCTGAGTCAAAGAAGCTTTTTATGAGAGTTTCTGAGAATTCTTTTCTGCTGTCCCATGATTTAAATTTCTGACATGCAGAATGATATTGCTGAGAAGAGCCTGCCATCTGTGTGGATGATCTGTGTTCCATTTCAACTAAATCTCGTGTACTGAATATTTTGACAGCTTTTCTGTGGCTGAAGAATGTCTTTTTTTCACCTTTCATATTAGAATCAATAAGACATGATAAGTCAATCCAAATGCTGGATTTCAAGCTGGACTTCTCAATAAAATTTCTGCAGACAGACTGTCCCTAGCTCCCTCTAGACCATCTCTTTAAATTTTTGTCAATTTATCTCGTAGACCTCTACGGTTTGTTAAATTTGGCTGTGAAGTTCTCCAACTCTATAAGAATGAGCTGACTGAATAAAGGACAGTGAGCCTTTTAGTTTCAACAGGTGTGTTGGACAGCAACTTTTTGGCATGAGCAAGGAGATGCTTCCCATTCTGTCTCCATTGACCTGAGGGTATAGGGGGGATACAGGTCTGTTCTCTCCATGCTATCTATGGCATACTATTTCAATTTTTAAATTGTCAGATTGCTTTTAGTTTTTACACCATCTTCCTTTCTACTTTCTTCTCACTGGATCTCTGTTACATGCAGATGCTGTATGAATTGTCAGAGAACATTACCAGTGAGATGCTGAAGGGTATCATATTCTTCCTGCAAAACCATCTTCCCAAGCAACAGATAACTCTTGTATATGAGGAGTGAGCCAAATGTGTATATGGTGGGAAGGCAAGAAGGAAGGGGGGAAATAAGAGGAAAAGTGTGAAGAGTATTTGGCAGAATAGAGCATAATATGCAAGTTGGTTGGTCAGTATTTATAGGGTAGCAAGAAGGAAGCTGTTGAGAGGTAAATATAGAATTTGGTGCTTTGTGCCTAGGTCAGTCACTGACAGTTCACTGTCTAGCACCAGATATAAAAGGATGACAAACCAAATCTTTGCCCTGCTTGAGCCATGTGCAGAGAAGATTCATGTTCATATGTCACTGGTGGACAAAATTAGCTAAACAGATGATTTTACACTGATAAATTTACATTAACCCTGACAGATAATCTGAAGAATGTGAAGTTTATTGTTAAAAAAAAGCCCAAACCAACCAAACCTCAAAACCTCCTATCTATAATCTCTAAGGCAGACCTATCTGTTTCTTGAGTGGATTTAGGTTAAAATACTTTATTCCATTATTTTTCTTTACTGATTGGATCAAGCAAGACAGGGCAAGAAAAGGTCTTTTGTTTTTAATATGACTCAGAACAGAAAAGGAGAAATTTGGAGAAAAGGATGTGTTTTCTATGTGCATACAGTATCTTCTAGTTGATCTGAAAGCTGTTAAATGGGTTGCCATCTGCTCACTAATAAGTAATTTTTTTTAATTTTTGCTCTCCTTGCTGTAGGGGTAAAGTTATTTTGTCAATTCTTAGAGAAGTTAATGCCGATGTGAGCAAACGTGATAACACCCTGGGGACAAAGAAGCAGATGCCCCAGCCAGCATATACCTTAACAAGAGTTATATTCCCAATACCTAGAGACCCTCCTCCTTCAGATCAACTTCAAGGCTTTTAAAACACATCATGTTATCCAGCATATCTCATTTAAATGCAGTTCATCACACTATCTGTTTTAATGCACTTACCCAAAGTCCTGAGGATCTGTTCGCTTTGAGGCAAGGTCTCGTAAATTTTTCTGTCAAACTGTGAAACTGGAGGAAACACAATTAAAACAATCCATGTGCCAGCTATTTACATTATCTGTATATTCAGAGTTGTCAGGCTTGGGAGAAGCATGCTTCTAGCATGTTAAACATTTTTGTACCTGCACAGGCTGCAGATACAAAAGGGTTTTCCTGGCAGCATAGGAGTTAGATGTAATTTTCTGTATCTAAACCAGGATTGTTAATGGTCTGGTTTAGACTTATCGTGTTTTATTTTGCAGGCTAACAATTTTAAATCCTGCTTCTAAATCCACTGGCTATGTCATAGAGAAAAGCAAAGGTGGAAATGAAGAGGCAAAAACTTAAGTAGTAAATGGAAAAGGTTTTCTTCCATCTCTAATGTAAATTACGTTTAGCTTACCAATTGAAGCTGGCAATTTGTTCCACAGTGCACACTGTTACCATCTAATGGCTAACATGAACTTCATGTACACTGAGATCTTTCCAAAGCAGAGTAAAGCCAAAATGCTGCGTATTATTCCCTCTGTGAGAGCGTGTGAACTGTCATTTCCCCATCACTTCTGAGAAGATAAGTTAGGGTAGAAGATTTGCATGCTATGAAATATGGCATTCAGCAGTGCATCTGTATAGGTTTATCAGATTGTTAAGCATTACATTTTTTGTTACTGTTTCTTGGTTTAGGATCTCAAATGCAGCCATATGAGAAACAAGGTTCCTTGTTGATTAAGCATCTAACAGAACATTTTGTGAGTTAACTGTGTGCTGGTTTGAAAGCAAACCGGTGAGGGACTCTGAGTCCGAAGTACAATTTAATATGAAACACAAACAAAACAACAACAAATATAACAGTACAAATTAACAACCCAAAAGAAACCACTGACAGTCAGCAAGTAACCCGACACCTGTCAGTCAGGGCGTTGATAGCAGTCCGACTGAATGGTGCTGCAATCCTCCTGCAGTGATGGGTCTGTCGGAGCAGTGGTCCCGCAGATCCGATCCTCTCCCGAAGGTTTCAGCAGCAGCCCCTTGTCCTCTGGGGATCCAGCAGGTCAAAAAGGGGCCTGTGCTCATTCAAACCCCAGCTTATATCTCTGTGGGGATGCTTGGCTCCCCGCCCATGTGGGGATGATTGGCTCCCCAGCCCATGTAGGAATGCTCAGCTTCCCCTCACCCCCTGAGGTGAGGCATCTCACAATGGGCCATGTAACTCTATGCATGCCTGAGTCCCAGACAGCCCATTAAACAGAGACAGCCCCTAACGATCACTGCCCCACTTGCTGCTTTAACCCTTGTGGAGACGACAATAGAATACATACCATTGGCTAACCCCACACTGCAACCCAGGACAAACAGAAATAATGCCATTTTGTTATGGCAATTTATTATGTATGCCTTCCTGTTTGTTACTATATTAAATTCATACTTTTTAAAAGCTTGGTGAGATGAAAGTTATGTATCGGGATAAGAGTTATCCTTGTTTCTGATTGGGCCCTGCACTTTGTTGGGCTGCATAAATCAGTGGGGTTTTAACTGCTTCAGGGTTTAAACTGAAGTGAAATTGGGTTTATTTCAGTAAAATACTCATATATGGTTACTAGCCATGTGTTAGGGTGAAGATTTGAAAGAGAACTGTCTGGTGCCGTTGGATGCAATTTCTATCTTGCACTATCCAGGATTTTTAGGAGAGGAGTTTTGCATCATGCAGACCATTGAAGTGCAGCCAGTTTTCCAAGGCATGATGGTCACTTTTTGTCATGATAAACTGACAGTTGTGTGACTCACTGCATTTGGAGTCTCCTGAGTTAGTATGGCTACCACACCTCAAGTCAAATTTGTGCCGCAGATGAGAAAATGTTTTGATCGTTAGTAGTGTTATAAATGACTGAGTCCCCAAACAGGATTGCAGTTAAAGTTTACAGTTTATTATGTGCATTTAAGCAAGCAAACAGCGCTGGGTGCGCGGGGAGTCTCTGCTCTACCAACACACACCGTACAGGTTTGGGTTTCCATTTATGAACCCCTTGTTAACACATATTCCTGACTGTCCCGAGGAGAGGAGGTATCTTTGTTGGGCCATGCTCACTTTGCCTCCTTGGGTCCTCCTGAACTTGCACAGGCTCCCGAGCACAAAATGTTCTTAACAAACAAACTATATTACAAGTATCTTTGCCCACCGCCGGGCACACCCGCGGGGGGGGCGGCAGCGGTGCCCGGGCTGGGCCCTCCTAGGTCCTGCTCAGCTTTTAGTGCTTAGCTATGTGTCATAGCAGCTTCCAACTCCAAACAAACAGCGTCACAAAAAGTATATGGCTTATATTAACAAAACAATATTAAGGTAGCTATTCATATAGATTCCAACACTGCTTCATATTGACACGAACCAGGGGACCATATATCACAGTAGAGTATATAACAGTGGGATGGAATCATGAAGTTTCTGGCTTACAATTACTGTTCATATTTGGTGCGCTCTTGTTTTGTACGTTTAGGAAACAATTGAATTTTTATCAATGTGAAGTAAACACTGGCAACAATTTTGACATTATTTTGCAGGACCTTGTTTTCATTTTTAGTTTGCTAGACAGGGAATGTCATCATCTTATCTTGCTTTCTCTGTAGAGACTTCTGCCTGCATAATCTCCAGTTAAATCATAGGTAGGTGAAGGCAGTCAGAAGAAGTCTAAACTGACTTTTGCCTTGAGCTCCCTGCCCTGAGGAGAGGAATCTACACTTGTGAAGTGTAAAAGGCTGGTGAACTCTCCCTTGCTTGTAATAAAGTTTGTTTAAACAAAGCTTACTCTACCCTGACTTATACTATTCAGTGAATATTTTGCTTGTGTGTTTTGAGGGTTGTGTTTGTGTGGCTGCACAGTGTAATACTTGGGTGCATGCAGTGGTATTCCATCAGCACAAGCCCAAAGGCAGGTCAGGTTTAGCACTGTAACTGCAGCTGCCATTCAGCCAGGCAGTTGGGCATTCCCCTGTGATCTCTGGTGTATTGTGAGATGGCAGTTTGAAAATCTTGGGGAGGGTGGGTAGGTTTTGTACAGCTTAGATATTCATTTCTCCTTGCTGTCCACATTGTATGCTTTCTGTGTAGCTCTAGTAATACAGAGCTGTGCCAGAAAGAAATCAGCCTAAAAGAAACAAACAAATATGATGGTTGCCATGGAGGCTTCCTGATAGCATACAGAAACATATGCACACGTGTGTGCTCTCCACCTATGGAATTCAGGTTGTGTCTTGTGCTGCCCTTGTTTACACAGATTTAAGTGGAACTAGTATAAAAAGAGTCTGCTGGGAAAGTTGGTATTTTGGGAAGATCATGATCTTAAAGAGGGATTTTTATTATCCACAACTTTCTGGTATCCTGTTCCTCCATTTGTTTTTTGGTGCAGGAGCTGTGTATCCTGCCTTGTGCCAGTGGGGGCCACAGTCAGTTGCTGAGCAGTCAGTAGGCTCAGCAGTTTCACTTCCTGCAGACCAGCCTTTCTGGGCAGGATGAATTTCTGTTTAAAGGGTCAGTGAGACAGTTCTAGAGGAAGCCAGAGGGACAAAATCAGGGTGCAGGGGTGCTGAAGGAGATTACAGAGACCACAGTTTAACACAGGACAGGAGCATTTCCAGGAAGGGCGAGAGAGGACGAAATCAAAACTGAAACTAGTGAAGATAGAGGAAGAACGATGGGGAAGGCACAGTCCTTCAAACTGCTGCGTGATAGGAGAAGCCAATCTGGCAAGAGCCAGCCTGGGCTTGGTCTTCTCCACAAAGCCACGGCGCAGATCGCAGCATGCTGGCACTTTACACTGCAGCTGAAGCCTTGATTAAGGTATGACACAAAAAAACTGGTGCAGGGAGAGAGACATGCCGAGGCTTGGGATGACAGAAACATTTTGGACCTGAAGATCAAATAACGTGTTGCTCTGTGCTGCTCCCAGCCTTTGGATAAAGGGAAAACTTGTGTCAATGAAACATGTCAGACAAGTTTGCTCATTGTTACTAGTGTGTGTTAAAATAGGCTAGGGTGGGTCTGAGAGGGACTTCAGAGAAAGCAGGTAAGTCATGGAATCTGCTGATACAGCGGGACAGGGGACTGAGATCTTTTTTAATGGAAAGATATCACTGATTCACCCTTCCCTCACTGTCTTTTAATTAGGATCTTTGTAGTAGACAGCAAAGTATTGAACTGTGTCCTATGCTAGAAAGCCCTAGGTATTCATGCTTAGTGCGTTCCCTTAAAACAAAAGCAAAACCTGGATACTTTTGTGACTTTTTTACCATTTTTTCTCACAAGTTCTGTAATAGTCAGTTTTCTGAAGCTGTAACTGTGATAGGTGGAGTAGGGATCTGCTGCTTTATTACCAGTTTATAACTTTGTTGTAATGTACTTCTTGTAAGTCACGTGACAGTACAGCCTATTGTACAAAAGGCAGACCTTTTCCTGGATATTTGAAACATAGCCTATGGCTGTCTCACGTTTTTCAGAGTTGTTCCACTACTCCTCCAGCCTGTCCTCCAATGCAAGTGATGCAAAATACTAACAACACATTATTGTTGTTGTTGTTGTTGTTGTTACTGTTATTATTAAGTTTGCTTGTTGTGACTTTAATTTAGTAAAGTGTAAGAAAAAGACAGTGGCAGTTAAACATTGTTTTAGTTGTGCTCCCTGTAATTACAGACAGCCTTAAATATAGCATATAGGTGGCATATCTGTTCTAACTGCAGTAATTTGATGGATTTGAAGCATACAGTCTTTGAGAAATAAAAATGAAAATTCCCTTTACAAGAAAGATTTGCTTTTATAAGCACATCCCTTAAAGGAAAGGCATGATTTATGTGAGAAAGAAGATAACTTCATAACTAGCTATGAAGTATTCTTCTCTTTCCTGAGTGGATGTAGAAATATAAAGTCAGATCTGAATCATAAGGATAAGCACATTCAGATACTAGTGGTTTAGTTGTGAAATGGGCTGAATGGTATGGATTCTAGCCTGTTAAAAAGTTCAGCTTGAATGGATTTAAAGAACATAGTATTTGGTGTCAGAGCATGAATAATATGTGCTGCATCACAACACATTTTGCTGTTTTACCTGTTTTTAGAAAGACAAATATTTTAGATTCAGCTGTACATTCACTCTTGCTAACCAACAGAATGCTGACCAAGGGCATGCCACAAAAATCTGCTTTTCTGTAGAGTGGTCCTTGGAGGAGAGGGGAATACAATTGTCTGCTAATCATTGTTATTATCAGTTAGTCACCTGGACTGCCTTGGAGTTGTCAGCCTGGTACTGAAATGTTTGCAGTAGCAGAAAGATTAAAATGGATTGCATAGTATTCCAGTAGAGTAGAAGTAGGAAGTTTAAATTTGCCATTGTCAACTTTTCTGTCTCCTAGTGAGTTCAATGGGACAAGAGACCTCTACTGAATGCATTTCTACAGTTTCTCTTCAGAGGTTCCTAGGTGTCTCACATAAGGCAGAGAGAATAAAGTGGCAAATGGTTCTTTTACTAGAGGGAAGTAGAGGCAGGTCCTTCAAGTGTCAGGGTGAGATAGTTGAAAGGCTTGCACTTGGTATTTTCTAACCTTCTCTTGTGCTCAAAGGTCAATCCATAAACCTAGTTTAATATTTCTTGAGTTGATGCAGGAAGTGGGAGTGAACGGACGTGGTATTTCATGCTCAATGAAACAGAGATAATTTGGTAAGAATTTTCCTGGCCTTTTTAAAAGGGTTGACATGATCTGTATTTCATTTGAATATTACAAATTGATTGAGAGCTGGGAACTGCGTTTTAATTGATGCAGATAAACCAAAACAGGAAGAGGTGTTTTGGGTATGCTGACCATTGTCAGAAGCAGTGTATAAAGAAAGGTGAAACCAGATAGCTTAGAGTAGTTATACTCATGTGGACTCTTAGGTTTGTTACAATGTAAAACCTTTGTTATGGTGTAAAACTTACCAGGCTCATTTATTACATAGTCTGTATTTCAGACTGGTAAGTGCCTGTTGCTGTCAAATGGGATCAAACCTCAAAAAACCTTCGAAATCCCAAACCCAAATGAAAACAGCAGCAGCCTGCCAGGATTGTACAGCCTGTATGTTGGTACTTCCTGGTGTCTAGGCACACCATAGGAAGCAAAAATGATCCGTGACTTTCTCTGTTAATGTCACTTAGTGTAGAGGTTATAATATTCCTTGTTAGGTCAAGAAAACTGCAAGAACTAAGCATCAAAGCTATGATACCAAGACAGCCTCTCTCTACTGAAGTACTTTTGATTGCATGTATTTATTTTGGGCTATTCTACACGATGTGGTACCTTTTATAATCATGTTGTCATACTACTATTACTGACAAATGAAATCAACTGCTGCTTATGTTTAGATCCAAATCCTGATGTGAAATGAGTACAGACTTCCACAGACTCCTTTTTGACATTTCCGAGGCTTTGGTCACAGATGAACTGGCAGCGCTGAAGTTCCTCAGCCTGGAACACATCCCCATGAGGAAACTGGAAGCCATCCAGGAGCCCAAGGCCTTCTTCCAAATCCTGCATGAGAAAGACATGATCGAGGCAGGAAAACTGGACTTCCTGAAGGAGCTGCTCTTCCGGATTGGCCGGATAGACCTCCTGTCTGACCACCTGGGCTCCAGCCGAGAGCAGATGGAGAGAGATCTGCAGGCCCCAGGCAGGGCACAGGTGTCAGCTTACAGGTACACCTTTGCATGCAAAAGTGTGCAACAGTTGTGTTGTGTACTGTCTTGTTTTCTGTCTCCACCGTTGTCTTATGAATATCTCAGCATAGCTGAATTTACTACAGCATGGATTTCTGCCATTGTGAGTTTTACATTTTGCAGTTCAAATGTGTTTGCTTCTCATAAATTTCTTGAACAGTCTCTTTCTATTCTTTATTGTCAGGCAACTGGTATATGGAATTGCAGAGGACTTGACTCCAGAAGATGTCAAATGTCTGAAGTTCCTGCTCCAAAAACAATTACCAAAGAGCAAGCTCCAGGATAATGCTGTATGCAAATTGATCTTGAGAAGTTTTTTGCAATGCTAGCTTAGAATCCACTAGTTCTTGTATGAAGGGAGGAACAAGAAAGCAGTCTGCTCTCTGAAAATCTGTTGATGAAAGAACTGTGTGAAAGAAAGGACCCTTATTTTTCTCACTGTATTTTTGCTCTGCCCTTTTTTGCTCTCCTGATCCTATTTTCTCTCCACCAACTGTCTCCCTAATATCTTCTTCTTGCAAAATCCATCATCCTTTAATCTTTGCTTGGTATTTATAAGACATTTGTACATATGCTGTATCTTGGAAGAGTGATGTTTTCTACAGGAAAAACAATGTTTTGGAGTCAGAAAATCAAGCTCTAATGCAAGTTCAACTGCAAACTTTTGCTTGTCATTTGGTACATTTTCCTCTTTATTGTAATTTGAAGTAACAGCATTTCGTTAACTTCCCCCAAAACGTATTAAGAGGTTTAATGATCTAGTTTAATACTTGCAAATAATGAACAATGTTGTAAAAATGCTTGGTATTATTAATGTGCTTCCTTAAAAGTCTTATTTGTATTGTGGCACCTAGAGGAAAATTAGCAGAATTACTGCCAGCTTGGTGGACTATTGAACTTTAATAAACAAAATTAGGCCTGAACACCTTTTCTGTAACAGAAAATATAAAATGGCTTAGCTAAAAGACTAAAGTGAACTTCATAGGAAGACAAAGGCATAGCATTCCATGTTGTTATCCACATCAGTGCTTTATACAAAGCAAGATAACCTAGCTATAGGCAATTTCCAGTCATCCTGTCTTAACCTCAGTGATGTGTTTGTTCAGTTGCATTGCATCTTGACCCTTGTTTTAATGAGGTTTGGGGGAAAAAATAATTGGTCTTTAGCTGGTCAGTCTCTGGGAATGAGGAGGATGTCTTCTGTTCTGTCTAGAGGTGCCTGATAATGCAGTTATTGAAGGTCACTGTATGAGTTTAGGTTATGTGTTTTTGTTTTGCCAGTCAATGTTGCAGGTCTTTCTGGAAATGGAAAGAAATGGGATAATTAAAGAAGATAACCTGACAGTGCTGAAAGATCTATTAATGAGATTTAGAGCTGACTTAAAGAAAAGAATTGATATCTATGAAGAAAAAAGAAAGGGTAAATTTATTTAACCTGATGTTTAAGAATAGAGCTGAAGGGGTTTTGTGGGGTTTATGGTTCCATCTTGGCAGCTCAGGAGTCCAGAGATAAGAGAGAGACTTTATGGTATCCTAGCATAGGCAGAGTGGCTCTTGAGTGAAGTTTTCTGCTACTTCATTATCCTATTGTACATTCTTGTGTCTGTTCTTGAAATTTGTTCTGTGACTTGCAAATGGTCTCCTTCTCCCTTCTCTTTGCCTTAAATGCAATTTTTCTGTTCAGGAAAAAATGCAGTGCTGGTTTTGGACCAGCATAGCTTTTCAGTCACTGAAAAGCACTGGAAGTGACAGTTGACTTGGGAAAACTTGTATTGGGAGATTGTCAGCAGTTCCTG
The DNA here is from genome assembly GCF_000695815.1 of Acanthisitta chloris. Classification (NCBI taxonomy): domain Eukaryota; kingdom Metazoa; phylum Chordata; class Aves; order Passeriformes; family Acanthisittidae; genus Acanthisitta; species Acanthisitta chloris. The sequence continues at coordinate 5,680 of NW_008676704.1, read as the reverse complement.
CTGTTAGCCAGGCTGTTTGCTCTTAGTCAAAATCCCTGAAGAACAGGTACTTTGCTAAAGTGTAACTATTAACTTTCTGTAACCAGATGGGAAATTTCAAGGGCTTCAGCATATCTGGGCTGAGGTGGTGCCTTCTGACACCACAGCTGGGCCTTATTTTTGGGAAACAGGATGTCTCAGCCAGCAACCACTGAGACCTATTAAATTTTTCCTCAGAACGTCCATTTGGATGATGCAGGACATATTTCCTTAGACACATGCAGAGGTACTGACTAGTTTCCCCAGCATGTCTTTGTGCTGCTGATCTGTGCTTGTGTCTCTAAAAGAGTAGAAGAAATTTGCCAAGGGTGGCTAGTGTAACCAAGGCCTGTCTCAGGGCAATGGCTTTTTAGTAGGATTGTTATTATTTTGTCCCCATTGGTAAGCAGAAAAAGAGCATGTCATGTAGATCTTCTTGCCCTGACAATTAAATTTCATTTTAAAAGATCCGTGTAACTTGTAAAAGGGTACTGTCACTTTATTTCCTTGGTAGAGGCATGGGTTTGATGATTTTTTAAACTTTTTTCAGAAAGTTGTATTCGAATAAGTGTTTTGTTGCTTTGAGGAGGTCTTCTGTTATGCAGGTATTCTGCACCCTTGGGGCATCCACCCAAACAGTAATGTTCTCTGGAGAAGAGACAATGGCCTCAGAAGTAAATGGACCAGCTGTAGTGTACCACTGTGTAAAAATGAATCTCTTCTTTCACTTATGTACCCCATAGTGGAGATGCTACTGAGTGGCTTGCCTGGGGTGACTACCCACATTCAACCTTTTATTATCTGTATCTTACAACCAGTAAAAGAGCAGAGAAGTGGAGCACAGCTCTGCATAGCTTCTATAATAACCAGTAGTCTGTGAAACTGGAACCAAGCTTGGCCCAGCTCTGCAAAATTGTCGTGTCTCACTGATGTGAAAACTGCCCTCCACCTCACTTATTGTACTTGGTTTTGAGTGTTGAAATACACACGGTGGAAAATTTATCTTTTTAGTCCTAAATTGTTCTATTTATCCTCTCCTTCTTAGAAAAGTATTCCAAGGAAGAACTCCCGAAAAAATTCCAAGACAAGAAGCAAAGGAGGAAACAAAAGACCTAGTAAGAAATACCTCAAAACTGCCTTTAAAGTATTTGTCTAACTCCTGGGAGGGGGAGCATAAATTCGTAAGACTTAAGCAGGTGGAGCAGCCGAGAGGGAGGAGTTCTGGCCTTATATGTAGTCCTTGGAACAACTCCTATTTTCAAAACAAGACCAAACCTTCTTCCTTTGTGGGGACCTGACTGTCAGCAACCTTTCAAGCAAGAAATGAATGAGTAGCTGTTGTGTGAATACCAGTCTTACTGATAATGGTGACTGGGACATTAAAGTCCTGGCTACGATACTCTGGGACAGGTGGGAAGGGAACAGCAGGACCTGATACCTCACTGGAATCCCACAAGGACACTCAGGGTGCAGGAACCTTTCGTCTGCACATGCAAATTTGTGTTTCTGGTTACTCACATTCTCCCATGTCAAAATAATATCCTCACCATAGAGAGAGAGGAGGAGGGAATTCAGGGACACAGTGCAGATTCCTCACCTCTGTAGCTAGATTGTATTCTTAGGCTGCTCCTTTCTTGTTTCTTGGCCCCTGTGATGTTTTTGTGCTTGGATAATGAAGGACCAACAGTCTTTGTATAGCATTTTTCTGTTTGAATGCTTGGCACTGTTTTCTTACCTCATTTTTTTTTTTGTTGTTTTTATAGCCTGTGAAAACATATAAGATGAAAAATAACCCCCATGGTTACTGTGTGATTCTTAACAATCACGTTTTTAAAAATCTGGATTGCAACAGAGAAGGAATAGTGAAAGACAGAGGTAAGTACTTTTTTAATCCAATTACTGGTTTTTTGGGGTTTTGATAATTCTCCAAAACAATTATCTAATCTTTCCTGTGAAGAAAAGATTTCCTTTTCACTTTTTGATTGGTTTCAATTCATATAAAAATATTTTAAAGTCCTTCAATTCTCTTCAATGCTCAAATAAATGCACTGTAATTTTCCTTAAAGCCAGTCTTCCTGCAAATCACCTGTAAGGTAAACAAGAATTTATCTTTAAAAAGTAAAATCTGTCTCATGAAAGGACACATCATGGATATTTTAACTCAATCCAGCTACAGGCTGCTTCCTTTCCAGATGCATTCTCACTACCCACACAACAGTTAAGTCACTATTTGCTGAGAAGTTTTCATAGCATTTGTGAGCAGGTCACTCTGCCTTCCTTCTTGCTTCATTGATCATTCTCACAGAATGAGGGACCTACTCCATTTAAGAGTGGCAGATTTTGTCATTCTAGAGAGGTACTTCTTTAACTCACCAAATGTCGTTCTTAGGCATCTGAGATTACTTTGCAATGCACTGCTAAAGTTTGCTTTAGCACAGTAAACTTCACTAATTTGTACTGATTAATCATAAAGTCTGAAACCTATTTTTGTTTTAGATAGCATGATACTTAACCCATTTGTGTTTAAAAAAGTAAAATTAGGCATTTGGGTTTTTCTAATAAGATTTGGCAGGCTAAGAGTCAGTTAGCTAAGTTTATTGGTAAGATCTCAACACTTCTGCTAATATCTGATCTACAACACAGACACTGATATTTCAGCATCTTCCTTGTCACTGTTTAACAAGTTCCTTCTGATTTTTTTTCCCAGAGGCTGTGAAGAGGGTCTTTCAGTGGCTTCAGTTTGAGACAGTTGAGTACATAGATCTAGAAACAAAACAAATATATGAGAAAGTTAAAGAATACAGCGATAAAGATCATAGTAACATGGACTGTTTTGTTTGCTTCATTTTTTCCCATGGTGAGTTTATAAATACTGAAGATTTACTCTCCTTCTTCAGTGGATCTAATTGTTCTTCTCTTGCTGGCAAACCCAAGCTGTTTTTCATCCAGACTTGCCAAGGCTCCGTAGGTCATCCAGCAGTTCAGGTAGAAGGAGACGTTTCTGGATGCCTTGAGACAGATGCTACCCCTCTGACCTCCATTCCTGATAAGGCTGATATTCTAGTTGTCATGGCTACAATGGAAGGCTATGAATGCAGTATTGAGACTGGCAGTGTTTACATTCAATGCCTCTGTGACCAGATCAAGTTGCTTTGCCCATTGTAAGTACTCTTTTTTAATCCCATTTGGAATATTGCACCCATATGCATTTAAGCATGCTGTGCTGAACATCAGTGTTTTGCATTTATGCTATATATGTATAAGATATATGTATATTTTCATTATACAGCAGGACAATACCAAACAGTAATTATTTTGGAATTGGCCAATGTATAAGTGACTTCCCATAGTTTGCCTGTTACAAAACCAGGGTTGTAATGCTGGAATATTACACAGAAACATGTGTATATACTTATGTGTGTGTGAGCTTTTTAACATTTTTTGGCTGATGAGTGATTTTTATTCCATTGACACCTGACAAGAGGCTAATTTGTTGAGTGACTGCACAGACAAAAAAAAAATTCAGTCTTCTGTAGTCAATTCTCATTGTTGCCTCCTCCCCATCCAGTCATAAACTTGATTTAGAAAATATAATTTCTCTTCAGACATCACTTTCTCATGGTGTCCAGAAAAAGACACGGAAAACGTATAGGTTTGGATCTGTTTCATCTTAGTGCACTCTTCTGACTATAACCAAAGCAGGGAACTGTGTTTGCTGGTAAAGAGATGATACACAGAGGTTTATTCCCCCAAACACACTGAATTCTGTGGTTACACAATGGAGTGTGCCATCTCAGTGACAGGTAGGGTGAGGGGAAGATATCAGCTTTCCCTGAAATACTGCTTTATTGGAGCAAACATAGATCAGCTTATTGTCCAAACTGCAAGTACCATATATTTCAATATAACTTTTCTTCATTTTCATTCAAGCCGCAAGGATCTCATGACCATCCTTACAAAAGTGAACAAGAAAATGGAAAGAAAAGTATCTGGAGAATGCAAGCAGGTGGCAAAGATATCAACAACACTACTGAAGCAATTGATCTTCGAAATTCCAAACTGTCAGTCAAGTGAAAAGTAGAAAGATAAGAATACAGTCAGTTAGTAATCACATCTGGACTGGGCTTCCACAGGGAAGAGAGTTTACAAGAGAAGTTATCTGGATCTGTGCAGTTAGCTCCAGTCCTTTAAGGAGCCATGGGACCTAAATTTTCTGATTCCCATATTTAGTCAGTCTTCTGACACCTGGATCTGTAGCAGTTGGGTAAGGCTGTGGAAGAGTACAGATCTGGCTTCCTGTCCTGCAGAAGCAGTGGAGTATCTTGTCTGGTTTTCAAGTGAGGAAGCACTTCGAAGTAGTATGATTTTTAAGAGTTATTGGAAATGTCAATAAAGTCCCATTTGTGTCTGAGTTGTTTTAAGTCCCTGGAATCTGAAGAAAAGAACAGGTAGATTCAGAATGCTAGATCACTTCTCAGCGAGCATGTGCACAGTTGTAACTGCCTTAACCCAGAGGTGAATCGTTGTCTGTCTCCAGAAGGTATAATTTTTCGTGGAAAATAACATCCAGCTCCAGAAGAACAAAAAAAACCATGCTTATGATAATACAAGTTTCATTCTTTTTTTCCTCCCAAATATTTGCTTTGCTTTATGCTATTAATTTACTTGGCTAAACAGCACTGCTGTTTCCATTTTTAATAGTAAGTGTTCTAATTGTAGTTTTTCTCAGAGCTCTCAAAGGACAGTGTGGCATGAATGGCTGTGGAATGTTGGAAGGAAGCTCCTGTGTACTCTTGTTTCTGTTGTAACAAATTCTCTCAGTTTTTATACCACCTTTGTTTGTTGTGTGTTCCTCTGTTGGATGAGCTGTCTGAGGGACAGTCAGCATGACAAACAATTTTTGCCTCCTCAGCACTGTAGGAGCTGTAAGGGATTCTAATGGCTACATGCTTTTTGAGTTTATAATAGGGTAAAGGATGAATCTGAGACATTTTGTAATTTCTGCTTTTTTAGTTTGGATTTTTTTTGCAAATCCATGCCCAGCCATAAAGGAGGGGTTCTTTATTGCATCCTGTTCGTGTTCTTCCAGCAAAACTTTTTTTTTTTCCTGATTCCACACACTGTGTTGGCAGTTGCTTTTTGCTCCCCTTACCCTTTTTCACCTTCCATGTACAAGTGGGAATGCCCATTCTCAGAATTACAGCTCTGTTGACACTGGTTTCATAAAAAATAGACACTACAAACACTATGTAAATGATACCGCAACAAAAGTTACGAGGTGGTACCAGGTGTTATGTGATTCTGTGGCTGACATTTGGTTAACTATTTAGGAAATGTGGCAACAATTTATTTAAATTTTTATAATGTTTTCAGAAATGAGACCCTGATATGAAGTTAGCAATTAGATTTGTGGATGTTGCTGTGTGACAAGGGAATATAGCTTAAATTAAATAAAATTGGAGAGCCATGGATTTGATGGGTGGACCACTTGGTGGATAAAGAACTGGCTGGACAGTCGCATGCAGAGAGTTGTGGTCAGTGGCTCATTGTCCATGTGAAGGCCAGTGAGGAGTGGTGTCCCTCAGGGGTTGGCCATCTGGCCATGACAATCCCAGGCACACCTACAAGTTGGGCAGGGAAGTAATTGAGACCAGCAACAAGG
>NW_008676703.1:0-6441 GCF_000695815.1 Acanthisitta chloris | reverse complement strand
TCTGTGAAAAGACAAAGATAAGGATATTTTTTTCTCAGCCAACACAAACTACTGAACATGTAGCTGTTTTTGACAACAGAGCACAGCCTGATGGACCTGTGAATGAACCAACATCACTTTTAATGTTGCTGGAAGTGCAGTGCTCTTACCTCTGCTTGAAGTCAGCATAGAGGACTCTGCTGGGGAAACCTTTCCTGCAGATCCTGATCCCTTCCAGCACCCCGTTACAGCGCAGCTGGTGCAGCACCAGCTCGTGCTCCATGGTACCTAGCAATGCAGAGCACAAAGGAATGCCACAGATTCCAGTGCAGAGTGGAATGGCTGTGTCAGAGCAAACTCTCTTCCTACTTGAGCATCTTACCAGGTGTTTTGGTTTCATTGGGGATGATGCAGCGCACAAAATGGGGGTGAGTGCTCCTCAGGTTGGTCATCAGCTTGTTCAAGTTCTCCTGTAGAGTCATGAGGAGCAGCTTAGATTAAAGGAATTTACTTCTGTACACTTTGTGCCTTGATGCCAAGGAACTAATGTAACGGATCCTATGAGAAAGAAGCTTTCAAATTCAAAATTTAGATTTAATCAAATCTTCTATATACTTATCATTAAAAAGTAATCTCATTAAAACAAAGTTTAAAACTCTTAATCTTATTTTGGAGGAAGCAAATATTTTAACACAAACTTTTGTAGGATTAATGTTTTTCACAAGGATTGTGAGGGAACTCTTACAAGAAATTCAGAGTGTCAAATGAAGACTGGTTGAAACAGATCCTAATTTTCATAGAAAATTAATAGGAAAAGGCACTTCATACTTCACAGAAACACAGGATAATCAGAGTTGGAAGGGACCTGTGAGGTTCATCTAGTCCAACTCCTGGCCATGTACAGGGCATCCCCAAGAATCACATCATGTGCCTGAGAGCATTGGCCAAACACTCCTGGTGCTCTGTCAGCCTTGGGGCTGTGACACTGCCCTGGGGAGCTGTTCAGTGCCCAAACACCTCTAGGGGAAGAACCATTTTCTAATCTTCAGCCTAAACCTCTTCTGACACAACTTCAGACCATTCCCTTGGGCCCTTATACGTATTACTGCTTCATCAGGAAACCAGTGTTGAAAGAAGGAGTGTATTTAGCTCAGATTTGACACTATGCTCATGTCATTTTACAGACAATTATTTCATACTTTACCCGGAAAAGAGCTGAAACTGTCTGGAAAGAAGAACCCTTCTTCTTGGCACCCTTCTTTGCACCACCAGAACCACCACCACCACTAGCATCTTCAAAAACAAAGAGAGTTTTTCAATATTATCTTTTCTTTGTTGCATCTTTACATATCACAAATGTTAAAAAAGGAACTTTAGAAAAATAACCTGCATCTGTTCCACCATAGGAAGCAAAAAGTAAAGCCAGTGTCTTCACAGAGGATTTCTGGTACAGCCCAATGACAGTTTCATTCAGAGGGTCCTTGTTCTTCTCCAGCCACCCAGAGATGTTGTAGTCCACTGTGCCAGCATAGTGCACCAGGGAGAAGTGAGCCTCAGCCTTGCCTTTGGCAGGTTTGGGCTTCTGGAAGTTGTTGGACTTGCCCAGGTGCTGGTCATAGAGCTTGTTCTTGAAAGAGGCGTCAGTTGCCTTGGGGAACATGCACTCCTCTTCCAGGATGGAGAAGATGCCCATGGGCTGGGAGATAGTTCAATAAATGAAAGAGAATGACTGTAGAACAATATGACTATGACTTGGTCTCAAAGGGACTGGCAGTAAAAAACAGGAAGCTGAGAAACAGAGCAATTGACTTGTTGTGAAGAAAATTTCTACCTAAAAAGTGAGTTAAAAAGATTCACCTGCATGACTCACACTTTGGCACAGAGATTCAGGCATGGTTTCTATGCCAAAAACCATGTTATAATCCAGGAGGAGAAAGATTATACTGAATAATATGTTTCACAAATCTGTCCATTGCATATTTACTTCTGTTTCTGTACTTTCAATCACTTCCCTAAATAACATGGAGCTACAAGAAGTATCAGTTTCTTGCACTCAGAGTCCAGGAACTGACTGTATTGGCCTCGACCTACTTTGCTATGAACCATGTAGTACAGCTAAGAATGTATTGTCCAGATAACTTTACTCCACAAATTTAAGGAAATGTTTTCATTTTACTTTGGGAGCTGCTCTGTGTTTTGAACAAAATATCCTTTAATACTGCAAGTGGAGATATCTCCCATGCAAGGAAAGTGTGAGGAGTTCCTACTATAGTTTCCCATGGACTTTGCAAGATCTACAGTCCAGAATCATAGATCAAGACATATTCCAACAACTAAAACTGAAACTAACCTTTTATTTTATGCTTGAATAGCATTTAACTATATTCATAATGAGCTCCTGAAAACACAAGACATTTTGAATTCAAAATGTACCTTCGAGCTCGATGCGATGCAGGCAGCCAGGTCCATCCCAAAGTCAATGAATGTCCATTCAATCCCCTCCTTCTTGTACTCCTCCTGCTCCAGCACGAACATGTGGTGGTTGAAGAACTGTTGCAGCTTCTCATTGGTGAAGTTGATGCACAGCTGCTCCAGGCTGTTGTACTGTTCAGTGAGAAAAACCCACAACAAGGAGGACTTGTCAACATGCACAGCTCCTGGTCGTTCTCCACCCTTTATGACTCTCCCCAGTCAAAACACAACTGTACAAACAGCACCACACTGTAACAGGACCTATATGCAGCTCCACAAAGAAATACCAACAGAATGAATATTAAGGTTTTTTTTTCCAAAGGAGATAATCCTAGTGAAGCTTCTAAAATTCACAAAGTCCTTTGGCATTTTTTTGTTCAGCCAAAAAGATTAGTGCATGTACTTGTCTCCAACTTTAAAACAACTGATATCTCTGTTTAACACTTATCTATTCATTCCTTGGTTCTTTAAACAATTTACACATATTTAACCTGTTGTATATTTGTCAATGTACCTCCTAGTTCTGCTCAAGAAGCTCTTACATAATTACGGAGGTTTTTTTAATCCTTAAAAGCTCAAACTGCTAGAATATTACAGTATATAAAATACTGTTTCCTACTTCTATACAACCAGTGTAACTGTGCCTGGACTGTTGAAGCTTCTGAGGATTTTTGCTCTTTGCTATAGAAGAAAATGAAGGGGTTTTTACCATAAAATTGCAAATGACTAGCATGTTAAACCTTCAGAAGAATACTACTTGCAAATCCTCTGAGAGAGTCCAACTCTCCTTGCAAGAGCAGTCCTCAAACGTGGGAGCAAAATCCCTGTTCCTTACATCAAAGATCTCGAAGCCAGCAATGTCCAGCACACCAATGAAGTACTGCCTGGGCTGCTTGGTATCCAGCTGTTGGTTGATGCGAACAACCATCCACAGGAACATCTTCTCATAGACAGACTTTGCCAGGGCACCCACGGAATTGGTCACCTGGAACAAAGATGCATGAAGCAATAGAAATACAATATCCAAAGCAAATAGGGACTGATTCAAGTCAGAGGTTCCCAGTCTGGTTGTTACCTGCTGCACAGTTTGACCCTTGGTCACGTATTCATTCCCCACCTTGACTCGGGGGTAGCAGAGAGCCTTGAGCAGGTCTGCTGAGTTCAGCCCCATCAGGTAAGCTGCCTTGTCAGCAACTGAGTAGAAGGACAAGGAGATGCAAAAATTAAGACTAGCAAGATATGCAGCACTTTGAATGACAAACTCTTTTCAAAACAACTGAGATATTGACTGTCCTTGTGATCAAACTTTGGTTACTGGATCTCAGAGGAACCAGGACATAGTTATTCAAACAAAATCCATACTTCTTAAGAATGCTTTACACAGCAGTACACCTAAATCCTATTTGTGTCTTTAAAGACCTTCCCAGAAGAATCTAGAAACAATATATTTATTACAAATTCACTCTTGGATTCATTAGCAATTTGCCCTAAATAAGAAGCCATTTATGAAGGAGAAGTCCTAATACTGAATATAATGCCTCCATTTTCTGTGAAAATCAACCAGAAATACATGTGTGGAAAAATATCTTTCCCTTCTCAGTGGGTCTAAGCACATTGAGTGGTAGCTCAGGAGAGACTGATGAGCATATTTGCATTTGATACTGCAGATAATGGTTAGGCAGTGACTAAAAAATGATGTATTATGGATAGAAGTTTCATACCTATATACTACCTCACCTAAACACCTTTCTACTATTTTCTTTCTCCATCTTCCAAATACTGAACTATTATTGCTACATCTATTTCTAACAGGTCATCCACAGATGATACCTTCAGTGCCATCAGGCTCTGCCTGCTCCTCACGCTGCTTCTGCTTGAACTTCAGGTTCCCATAGTGCATGACAGCCCCTGTCAGCTTGTAGATGGCTGTTTTCTCCTCAGCACTGAAGCCCAGGATGTCAATGGCACTCTGCAAGAGGAGCAGTCAAATAAAACCTTTGTCTGGGAGATATGACAATAGGTACAGTATTCCTAATTGCTACTTACATCTGTGGCCATCAGCTCCTCCTGGTCGTTAATGCTGGGAACTGTGATCTCCCCTTGACTCACAAACAGGAAGTCATAAGGGTTGGTGGTGATGAGGAGCATGTCTGAAAGTAAGCAGAGAGGGCATGCAAGGCTTGGTTTAGTCAAGCAAGTAGTGTGAGCTGATGTTCAGCAATCTTCCTCCAAGTTACTAAATCTTCCTACCAATCAGCTCTGGCTTCTTGTTGGACATGATCTGGTAGAAGATGTGGTAGCTTCGTTCCGCCTTGAGCTGGAAAGTGACTCTGGACTTCTCCAGTAGATCTGGGGGGAATGTTTAGTTAGAAACAGGGGGAAAAAAAGAGAGTAAAGGGAATACAGGAAGAAAAACAGGGAAGGAAGTTGGGTGAAAAGATGTTGTATGAATAGACAGGTGAATGGATGGCAAACAGCTCAGGGAAGTGTCTTACATGTTTCAATGTCTGCTGAAGCTAGTTTTCCTGTGGCTCCAAAGTGAATTCGGATGAATTTGCCCTTTAAAACAATAAAAGAGGGTTAAGATTTACTGCATAAAAATGCATACCTGAAGTGAAGAGTTTTGCCATTTATTCCACTGAGATTTCTGCTTAGAGCTGCTCTGATATATTTCCACCATTGACATCAAGTTCTCGTCTTCATTCTTGATCATGAAAATAAGCAACAGTGGCACAATTGTATTTTCTGTAAGCTGAATGTGCAGATGTGAAGAAATGGGTGGATCTCATCAGCTAAATATTCCAACTAGATCCCAGACACAGAGAGCAGTTGCCTTAATGATATGGAAACAGCCACTTAAGTAGTTCAGCTGCTTCAATCTGCACTATCTCATAAGTAATTTCACTTGTGGTGAATTAAATTTGAAATGAAACAAATATGTTATACAAGTCGAAACACCCTCTCTGTCTTTCTTTCCCATCCTTCCTAACCTCATTCCCTTTCTTCCAGGCACTCTGTCTGTCTGTCATTCAGAAAGAGAAGATAAATATAAGTTAAAACATACAGATCTATTGGTTTGCACTGTAATATATTATGCGACAAAGAGCATGTGATCTATTGCTTTAATTTGCATTTTAATGTAAAGCAGAATTAACGTTTTGTGTTTTGAAATCTGCAGAATTACCTTCAGGATAAGTGGAAAAAGTCACTGCAAGAAAATACCGTTTTACTCTTGAAAACATGATGGCTGAACCACAGAAAAGAACAACTGACAAAGTCCTGATTAATGTCCTGCAGGAATCATTTCGTTAAGCAACTTACAAAGCGTGAGGAGTTGTCATTCCTCACAGTCTTGGCATTCCCAAAGGCCTCCAGCAGTGGGTTGGCGCTGATGATTTGATCCTCAAGCGTTCCCTGCAGGGCGAGAGTTATTTAGCTGACAGGACAATGACATGCCAAGTGTTGACTCTGTTCTTCCTGACTCACCTGCATTTTGCCTGATGTCTGCTCCTCCTTCTTCTTGTCCCCACTGGCTGCAATTGTTGCAAAGTACTGGATGACACGTTTGGTGTTCACAGTCTTCCCGGCACCGGATTCTCCACTGTCAAAGCAGAGAGAGGCAGAGAGTGTGTGGTGAGGCAGGAGGATCCCTGGCACTGGGCAGCCCCACAGGGACCCGAGCAGGGCTGTACGTACGTGATCAGGATGGACTGGTTCTCCCGATCTGTGGAAGAGGCAGAAATACAGTACTTAAAACTCAATGAACAACACAGAAAGAATGAAACATATTCAGGTAAGTTTAATGCCTTAAAATTTCTGATGTCATCTTGACTTAAACAAACAAAAAACCAAACCAACATCCAAAACACCTCACAGAGTGCAGAAGTGTCTTTCATTTAAAGCAGTAAAGCAATGCTGGAAGACAGTCAACCTTGTGATAGTAATTATGTATGAGAACCATGAAAGCTTTGAAAAAGGCTCTTCATATGG
>NW_008676702.1:33501-35441 GCF_000695815.1 Acanthisitta chloris | reverse complement strand
GGTCCTCACTCCCTCCAGCGCAGCCGGTGCCTGTGGGCATGGTGTCCTGTCCCCGAGTCCCACGCAGCACCGCTCTGCAGTGTGGGCTGCAAGGGACACACTTGCCCCATGGTGGTGAAGCTCCTGCTCTGCTCCCTGTGTGCTAACAGCCTGGCTAGGGCTGGAGGGCTGCGAGCTGCCCTGCCAGCAGTCCCCCTCTCCACGATGCTGTTGCAAGCCAGAGCCTGGATGCTGCTGGACTCAAGGCTGGGAAGGCTAACAAGGGTTAGTGGGGTGTAGCCACATGCCAGAGCTGAGCTTGCAGCTCTCCACATTTGCCCTGTGGCTGTTGAGCCAATGGTTGGTGTCTTCATTGCACCCCTTCAGCAGGTGTTGGCGCAGTGGGTCGCCAGCTGCTCTCCATCTTGGAGAGGCTCAGGAAAACGCCTGGCCTTGGTAACGTTTTGCTGCAGTCTTCTGTGCCTGGCCCTGAGGACCAGGAGGTGCTCAGTCCCCTCCCCTCGCTCTCCTCCGTGCGCTCGCGCCGCCGCAACATGGCGCCTGGCTTGCTCCACCACCCACCGGGGCTGGACTGTCCCCACGCACCAGCTGTCCTGGGCCATCGTGTCCTCTGGGCTGCAACCCTGGCAATGGGACCTGGGTAATGGGGTGGAATGGAATGGATTGGCAGGTGGTGGCCGTAGAGATTCTGTCCCCAGTGTGGAGTAGTGCTTAGGTGATGCGATGATGCAATGGGACGTGGATGTGATGCTGCTGGTGGGATGTCCCAGCCTCGCTGGGTGGCAGTGGTGTGGGTGGGTCAAAGCCAGAGCACCTGGGGCCCTGTGCTGCTCCCAGTGTGGGGAGGCTCAGTACCTGGGGGTTTTGCAGGCTGCTCACGCATGCGCCGAAGACTCAATGCGGCTTCTTGATCCAATTATTCACTGGCTTGCAAAGCTCTCTGAGGGTGATGCTGCTTGGTGCATCCCATCCCAGTGGTGTTGCCCCACCTGGGCTGGTGCCCTGTGGGTGGTGGCTGAGTGAGCTGTTGGTGCTGGGGCAGAGCCTGGCAATGGTTTGTTGAAGTGAGTGCTGGAGCTATTGTGTTTTGGGAGCCTGGAAATCCTCACCCTATGAAGAGGCTGGTGATGCTTGGTGGCTGGAAAACTGAGTTAAAGATGGCATCCCTGGGGAATGGGGCAGGGGTTGAACAGAATTGGCTCCTGCTCTCTGTTGTGCTGCCTCCGGGTGTGTGTGGGGAGAGGGATGGTCCAGTCCACCCTGCTGGATTGTCTGCAGCCTTCCTGGGTGTCTGTCACCTTGCACCCAGGGATACAGCAAAGGACCCACCATCCTGGAGGTGGCTGAGGGTGCTTGGGAGGTGGTGGGCTGGGAGTGGCGGTGGTTTATGTCCTAATCCCTAGTGGGATTGCTGTTGGAAAGCCCTCTCCACCAGGATCCCCCATACATTGTGCTGTGGGTGATGGACACAGTTTGGGTTCCATAGTGGCTACTCTGAGCCTGCAGGAACCCTCCAAATGCTTGGTTTTTCTGGTACCTCCTCCTGGCTGACCAGGAGCTGTTCCTCACTGCAGAAGCTAATGGAGGCACGAGGAGTGACCTTGTGTTCAGGATCCCAGCACGGTCTGAGCGCTGAATCCCACATCCCACACAAATTCTTGCCCAGAGCTCCCCTGGATAGAGAGCGATAAGTACGTTCAGCGCAAAGTGGAATCCTTCAGTCCCAACATACACAGGAGGGTGTGCTGGAATATTTTCCCACACTGCATGGGTAACGCTGCCAGATCCTGGCGCTGCAGACACTCCTCCATCCCCCCTGCCGTGCGCCTCCTTCTCCACCTCCCCGAGCGTTCCAGGAGGGTCCCGTGTGCCCCAGACACGGCAGGACAGAGCTCCCAAATTCAGCCCTTCCCTTTATCTTATCTGTGAGCCCCTGGATC
>NW_008676702.1:0-33463 GCF_000695815.1 Acanthisitta chloris | reverse complement strand
GCCTCTCGCTCCTCTCGAGGTCGTTAACGGGAATGTTAAACAAACAGGCCCTAATGTCAGTCCCTGCTGTTCCTCACCAGACACCTCCCCAAACGCGATTCCTCCCCACTTGCTGCTATCTTCTGTTTAATTTTCCAGGCAGCCACCAATCTGTGTGGCAGCATCTGTCCCGGTGCTCCCAAGGGGTAGTGTGAGACAGGCAGCTGCCTAGGTGCTGCACTCCCACCCCTGTGGCAGGCAGAGCTTTTTCCAGCAGCTGGAGGAGCTTTCTTGCTTCCCATGGACGCTGCATGTTGAGCCTGTGGCCATGTTGCAATAAGGACCTTGTGTGTTCACCCTGTTCTTTTGGGTGCCTGATGCTGGAGTGTTGTTTCCTCTCTGGAAATTCATCCTTGCTCTCCCAGGAGGTCACTGGAAAGCTGTAGGTCCACAGGGAGTGGGAGATAATTGGAGCTGGCTGTCTACATGCCCAAAACAAGTGGTTGAAATCTGTTGTTATCCCATGTGTCCTCTTGGCTAGTCTCAGGGACCTACTTGCAGCTCCATGGGTGGTGGTTGCTGCTGCTGTTGTGGTAGAGCTTGGACATCCTGGACTGCTGAAGGTGGAAGGGATTAAATGTCAGGTTGTGCTGGGTGGGCAGAGCCCAGGTGAGGACCAGGAGAAGCTAGCTTGCTAAGTTCTGCTTGGAGAGGGTCGTCTTAAGAAGCAGTTCTTCCCTGTGAGGGTGCTGAGGCACTGGCATAGGTTGCCCAGAGAAGCTGTGGTTGCCCCATGCCTGGAAGTGTTCAAGGCCAGGCTGGATGAGGCTTGGAGCAACCTGGGCTAGTGGAAGATGTTCCTGCCCATGGCAAGGAGTTGGAACTGGATGATCGTTAAGGTGCTTTCCAACCCAAACTAGCCTGGGGTTCTGTGCTGTTCCCTTTTGGTCCCTGGTAGGTTCCCTGTTAGAGTTAGAAGATGTCCTGCTGGGATGGCAGAAGGCTCTCAGTTCCCAGCCAACCTCCCCAGTAGTGAGCCCTTCATCCCTGGCTTTCCTTAGCTGCTGCTCGCCAGGGCTGCCAGAAGCACCCGCGAATGCTGCTGGTGAGCAGGCTGTGTTACGTGCTGGATGTCTGTAGCACTTCATGGACTGGTGCCAGGCATCTCTTGACTTCTGTAATCTCTGCTTGAGTGGACCTAGATACCTCGTGTATGCATGGATTCCAGCACTCTGGCTGGAAACAAATAAGGTTAATGCAAGTTCTGGAGTCAAATGACTGTGTGATGCTGCTCTTAGCTATGAAGACCGTGAGGCTGTAGTAGTTATGGTCACCACTTGCTAATCCTCTTGTACTTGGCCTGGCTGAAGCAGGATGGTACCTCCAAACTGTTTTCATGCATCCTGAAGGTCCCCTCAGTGTTAGATGCAGCTTTCTGCCAGTGACAGATTGTTGGCTGAGCAGACACCCTGAAGTCACTACTCGTTCAGAGGTTCTGGGAACTGGTGTGTTCCCAGACCTCCTTTTGGTCTATCACTGAGTTGCTCTGACTGGGGGAGGGATGTGAAAATCTCCCCCTTATCTCCTCCTGTCCTGGTGCCAGTGAATACCCTCTGAAGGAGCTTCTTTGTCACTTCTTGCTCTCTTAAATCTAAGTTTCTGAGATACAAGTCTAAGCTGCTTTGAGCATCAACATCCTGACTGTGGGTGACTTCTTCCTCCTGCCACCTGGCTGTGTAGCTGGGCTGGTAAGTGAGACCCAGCTTCAGAAATGAGTCTCCCTCCTTGGCTAAACTGTGCCAGTGAATACCCTCTGAAGGAGCTTCTTTGTCACTTCTTGCTCTCTTAAATCTAAGTTTCTGAGATACAAGTCTAAGCTGCTTTGAGCATCAACATCCTGACTGTGGGTGACTTCTTCCTCCTGCCACCTGGCTGTGTAGCTGGGCTGGTAAGTGAGACCCAGCTTCAGAAATGAGTCTCCCTCCTTGGCTAAACTGAGGAGTGGCCAAGCTTTCCCTATCTACTTTGCCTTAGAATTAAGGAGTTTCTGGTGGTGCCTGAAGAAGTTAGGAATGGCCAAACCCAAAGGCTCCCTTGCTGGAAAGGGACTCTGCTTTCCCCTCACCAAAGTAGGAAGAATGCCTTTAGAGATGTCTGGGAGGTAGGTAAGAGTGGTTCAGGCTTTGCTGTCCTTCCTCATGGCTCTGCTAGAGGATCTGGCACTGTGGAAAGTCAAGAGTGACTCTTGCTTCTGTTGCAAAAGATCCTTTGGGCTTGCTGATCTTGGCCATGCCAAGTCATGGAGATTTTGCTACGTGGATCACAGAGCAATGATTCTGCCTGTCCTGGAGCTCAGAGTGCCTTGAAGCCCCATGAGGCCATGAGAGTAGAAGTGAGGTGGTCAGATCTTACTACAGTGCTCAGCACCTTCCTGCACCATGTGGGATGGTGGAAACTAAGTTCCTCCTGCATGCCCAAAGCTGAGAAGAGTTGGTGTTTTTGGTCCATTTTTGGGTGGTACACCACTCCCTGAAGCCTAGCAGTCCTCTCTGGTTGAGAGCTGGACTGATGTAATGGTGGCTTAGTCCTGTGGGTGCTTGTTATCCTTCTGGTGTCCCTAAAGGTCTCCCTGTGTTTGGGGTGACACTCCAATAACCACTGTGCACAGCAGAGAGCTGCTGTGAGCTTTCAGCACTCCATCACTTAGGTTTTGTGGAGGACTTACTGTTGGACCCTGGAGGTACCTGGCATGCTCTACAGGCCTGGGACATGACCATTGGTGTGCTGCCCCAAATAAGGCTGATTTGAGCAGAGATTCATCTGCCTCTGGATGTGTCCTGGGGTGCACAGGACTGAAAAGTGTCTGGGAATCATTGTGTGGTGGGATGAAGCAGATATAGATGTACTTGCTTAAAGACCTGAGCTGAGAACATTCATTGTGAGGGTCCCACATCAACATCAGAGTCTCCTGCTCAGAGCAGAGGCTGCAGGAACTTGTCTCACTCCTGTGCCTCCTGCCAGGAGAACAGGTGCCTGGGTGTGGGTGGGAGGAGCTGGTCTGCAGCAGGTTTACCTGGTGTGAGAGCAGCAAGGTCCATGGTTGGTCTCTGTAGCCTGGGGCTTAGTGCAGTGTCTGGGTAGTGCCAGCATTGATGTAAGTGTTCTTTAGCATGTTGGCTGTGGTACTTGTGCTTGTCTCCTCTGGCTTAGTGGCCTTTTGGTAAGGTGGAAGGTGACGATGGCATCCTGAGGGTACTAAGTCAGCATCTCCCTGCCCCATCTGAACAGTAATCTTGAGAATTGCAGGGCTGACCCTTCCGAATGTTTCATCAGCTTTGAATCCCTGTTGTGGCCCAAGCCCCTCTGGGTGTCATCCTTTCCATGAGATCCTGCAGTGACACAGGGGATGGAACTGATAGTGGGGAGTAGTGGGGAGGCTTCATGGCAGAGCTGCACCAGCAGTGCTTCCTCTGCCAGGGCTGTGGACTATTCTTGGGCTCTGTCTGATTGTGCCTGGACTTATCAGCTCCCATGTGCTTCCTGCTCCGGGGGGGCAGGAGCTGGTGCCTCTCTCTGCTTCCCCCTTGCTCGAGTGCTTTCCTACCCTGACCACAGGGCTGGCTGAGCCCTGGTGACATCCTCCTGCCTGATGGGGGGAAGAGCAATGCTGGGGAGGGGCTGATCCAGCTACCAGCAGTGTCACTGTGAAATGCCCTAGCCTTGGGGACAAAATGCTAGTGCACTTGGGCTTGCTTGTGGTCAGTCTGCCTCCCTCCCTCTGGGTGAGCAGGATGTTGGTCCTTGGGTGCTTTTCATGCAAGAGATTGGTTTTTGGAGGGAAATGCCTGAAGCCTCCCTTGTCTCAAGTGCTGGGGGAGGTTCAAGGCCCTCTTTCCCCTCTGGGCATGGGTGAACATCTTTCCGGTGGGGATGCTCTGTGGCCACTTGGGATTTCGTGGCTGAAAGCAGCTCATTGTGATCCTGCCTGAGGATATCAGAGCTCTGCAGGGCTGGAATAGCAGCAGGCAGTTAGCTCTCTCTCTGCTCCTGAGCCCTGCTTGTGGAGGGGAAACTGAGGCACAGAGTGGTGAAGGAGACTCTTACAAACACCTTCCCTCGGGAATCTTGCCCCTTGGCTTCCAGGCTGCCCTGCTTTCCTGCCAAGCTGTCCCTCGCACAGACCACCCATCCCTCTCCTCCAGTTTTCCCCTGCGCTGTGATCGCTGGGACTGATGCTCTGGGCATCACACTGCCATCACAGTGGGACACTGAGCCGAGGCTACTGTCCCGTTTTCCGGCCCCAGCACTGGGCTCTGCTCGCTTCCCTCCCCGCAGCGGGTTGTGCAAGTTCTCCTCCCCGATTTATCTCCCGTGCCTTATAAGTCCTGGCTCCCGGGGCAGCCGCGCTGCATTCCAGCCGCCTGGCGTCAAGTGACCGCATGCATCCCCCTGCCGCTCTCCTGGCGGTCCTAGGTGCCCGAGAGGCAGTCCCCTGGGATGTTCTCCCATGGGAAAAGCTGTAGTCGATGTGCCTGAGTTGCTGGGAGCTCGGGGTGGCTGCCTGAGCCGCCTTTGGGATGCTGTGACAGAGGTTGTCCCTGTCCTCAGCAGGGTGGAGTGGGGCTGCTGGTGTAGAAAGTTCAGTGGATGTACTAGTGTGAAACAGTGGCAAATGGCTTGTCTCCAGGGAAAAAAAACCTGGCATGCTGCTGGGGTGGCTTCCTGGGGAAGGGGAGGTGTCCAGTGGCACAGCGTGGAGGAGGCACTAGAATCTATTTTGCTGTACTTGTCCTTGGGTGTCTCCTAAGATAAAGGTTTCTGTGCTCCAGGTGCTGGGAGTGTGGTCCCAGGACCCAGCTGGTTTGGGGGGACTGAAGTGGTTGTGGGTGCTGCAGCTAAAGGGCTGATCTTGCAGAAGGGAAAGATCAGTCTTGGTGGCTCCTGGGGGGATTTGGAGCAGCCTCCTAATAAAAACCCAAGGACCAGGACAGCCTTGCTGGAGGTGGGTACTTGTGCCCTTGCATCTGACTCTTCTGACATAACTTGACCCTTTCTGGGCTGCAGGGCAGCATCTGCTTGGCTTAGAACTCCCTTTTGGGAGCTATTATTGAGAAGCAGCTGTGGCCAGGGGCTGTGGATGCTGTAAGAGCCACACTGACCTACCTCCTGGCAGTGCTGGAGCTCTGGTAGAATGAGGCAGGTACTGCTGCTTGGCTTATTTAAAACCTTGATGGGAAGCACTGGGCTGTGCTGGCACTAGGTGTGTGTCTCTTTGGGGAGCTGCAGCTGTGCAAGGACTGACACTGGGAACTTGAGGGCTAGATGGGTTTGTCCTTGTCCCTCCCTCCTCCTGCGTGGGAAGATATACTGGGATCCTCCCTCTCTAAGAGATGGCCTAGATGGTCTTGTCCCTTCTGGCACAAATCCTGTTTTCCATGGCTCTTCTCCATCTCTGCCAGGTGTTTGGACTGGGGACATCCCCAGAGGAGGCAGGGATGGGGAAGGGAGAGTGTTTTCTGCAGGGCCTGTAGTAGTGTGACCCTGCTGGGCTGTCCTAGGCGAGAGCTGCTCCCTGCTCTGCTCCCCTCTGTGCCTGTGTCCAGCTCAGATCAGTCCTGGATGGGATGGGGCTGTTCTCACCTGGTGTCTCATCTTGAGTGGCTGACAGCAGAGTCTCAGAGTGAGCATAAGAACATGGTATTCCTGGAGATCTGTTCCTGCTGGATGTCTGAACATGCAGTTTGGCCCAGGCAGTTCCTGATCCAGCTCTGGATAGATTTATTTTTTTTTGGTGCTGTTTCTGGGTTTGTTTAGTCCTGTGGCTTTTCCAGATGCACTGTGGGGAGGCTGGATCTGCTGTTTGGTGGCAGGTGGTTGAAGCAGGGCGAATATATTTTAGCAGAAGGCATGTTGAGTGTAAGGGCTGGATGCCTACAGTCCACAAGAGCCTTGGACTGGTGAGCTGCCTCCTGATTTTTCTCCTGTAGGATAACCCAGGTCTCCTTTGCTTTATGCCTGGCCTTCCCTGAATACCTTGGTCTCCCTTTCCCCTTCTCTATATCACTTATAGATGTGCTGAATTGCAGAGCTTGGAAAACCAACCACTTGGTCTCATTGCTTCTAACAAGCTCTTCTGAGCAGGGACTTCCTTAGTTTGAGACATTTGGGGAAACCTTCTTTGGAAAGGTTGGCTGGTGGCATTTGTGATAGCCCAGGCTTTGGGGTGATGCTGTGGCTTGGCTGGGACCCTCTCTCCAGTGCTGTGGATGATGACAGACAGGACCTGGAGGCCAAGGGAAGCTCTTGGTCTGCAAGAGAAGGTCTCCTTGCTCCTATCCTTGGCAGCATCTTATGGGCCTGGCACTGGGAGCTTGTTACCCCCTGACAAAGAGCTTCCTGGGCACCTGCCTTGCTCTGTTCAGGCCATTGTAAGGGTTCTGAGTGCTGACTCCCCCTTCCCTGAGCCATCGTGCATCTTCCATCCTGTCACGCCTGTCTCAAGGACTTACCGAGCGGCACATCACTGGACCATTTAGAGACCCAACAGGGATGCAGATTTCTATCTGCTTGGAAGAAACATCCATTCTGGGGGCTGAGCACACTTGGATCCTGAAATATTGAAAAGGGACAGTGCTTTCACATGGCTGAGGCACATGTGTGCCACCACAATCTGCAGTCCTCCTCTGCAAGAGATGGCCATGGGTCTTCTGGGAATGCACTGCGGGCGTTCCATGTAGCTTGTGCTGGAGCGCAAGCGCTGAATTCTTTGAGGCAGCCAGCAAGCTGAGAGGCAGTGACATTGCTTGCTCTCTCCAGGCATGGGGTGGCCCTGGAGTGATGCACTGAAGCATCACATGAGGGGTGGGATGTGTGGGGAGCCTGTTGGACCAAGCCTGGGCATGGGAAATGTTTCTGGAGTGCTCCACATAGCATCCTGCTTCCCTAGGTAGGACAAAGTAAGGGTGTGTGGTAGAGCCATCCATCCTGAGGGGATGGGGTGGATGCTCAGTGGTGGCATTCTGTAGCAGTCTTGATGTGCTGGGTTGGACTAGGGCTCCCCACACTAGTAGGGGGTGGTGGCAGCCCTCAGTGTCAGCATGCACGGAGAGCAAGAACACCCCAAGCTTTTCAGGATCACTGTCCATCCTGAGGGGCTTCAGCTGCCCTCTGAGCTGATGTGAAGGGTGTCTCTCTGCCCTGGCAGGTCTGTCTCAAGCACAGGAACTCAAGGAGTTGAGATTTCCCCTGTAAATAGGAGAAACTTCCCTGCATGGAGGAGGATGGATCTGGTTGCCCCAAAGAGTCCAGGGTGCGGAGCCTCCAGGTGGCCACACCTCCAGCTCAGGAGCAGGGCAAGCATGTGCTGCTCAATCTGGTGGTAAAAGAGGTTTTGGATACAACCCACTTTGGGGAAGGTAAAGTGGCTGAGCAAAACCTAAAATGTAGGAACAGAGTCCTTCTGCCCTGCAGATGTAATGGGGTCCCTCCAGACTGGGGGCAGGTCAGGAGATGGTTTCTGGCTTGTGACTCCTGTTCCTTGCTAATGATGACGAGTGTCTTTGTGACCTCTGTTGTGCATATATTCCCTTTTCTAGCTCTGTGCTGATTTACGAGGACCCTGGCAGTGTCACCATGCTGCTTCCTATGGAAATAATCTGCCAGCCAGGGAACAGGGAGAAGGTGGCTGTGATGGTCTGACTATTGAGCAGAGTTCTCCCAGACCACGAACCTTCAACACTATTTCTTCTCTCTGGTTATTCAAGTGAACTGTTCTCTAATTTTAATGGATTATCTATTGAAATCCTCCTCTGATGCTGTATTTTTGCATATATATATGAGTGCATTTGGACTTGGTCCATGACTTCTGCAGCCTGGGAAGTGCAGTAGCCCTCGGGGACTTGGGACAGCACAGCTGCTGTTGGCTGGGCACAACAGAACAAATGGGATTTGGGAGTAACTTCTGAAGGGTCCCATGCATGTTAGGGAAGGAGTTGGGATGAACTTGAGAATCATTCTCTAGTGATGTCCTGGGGCTATTGAAAACATCAAAAGATGCAACTGGGGCAGTGAGGTGTTTCTCAGAATGGAGGGCTGTCTTTGAATTGGTGACTGGAGTAAAGCACCAGGAGAGACTGAGGAGAGGTCTAGTGTGTGATCTGTAGGTAGAGCTAGAGAGACAATGGATTTGTACTGATCTCTTCTGGACCGTTGGGGCATGTCAAACTGTTCTTGTGGCACTGTATGGTCTTTTTGAGTGTAGCCATTGAGGTCTAGTCAGGCTGTGGGGCTGGTGTCCATGCTCTGATCAACTCACACCATTCTGCTAGAGACTGAATCATTGTAAAGGTCTGGGAGTGTTTTGTACTGGACAATGCAGGAAACACATCCTCTAATGCAAGGAAGGGTTAGTGGACCTTTGGTCCAAGATGTCCTACTCTTGCTGCACATAGCTTCTGAGCTGTGCCCTGTGCTCCCCCTTGGGCACCAAGCATCTCCTTTCAGTAGAGCTTGTTGGCCTCTCTCCTAGGTACGGACGCTGTTTGTCAGTGGCCTTCCTGTGGATATCAAGCCCAGAGAGCTCTACCTGCTTTTCCGACCATTT
This sequence comes from Acanthisitta chloris, assembly GCF_000695815.1. Taxonomy (NCBI): domain Eukaryota; kingdom Metazoa; phylum Chordata; class Aves; order Passeriformes; family Acanthisittidae; genus Acanthisitta; species Acanthisitta chloris. Next base: position 24,882 of record NW_008676702.1, on the reverse strand, counting down.
AAGGTAAGAAGGTCATCAAATCTGGGTTTTTGTGGGAAAGATCCAGTTTTGTGGACAACCTGGCAGCAAAGATCTGTCAGAAGGGATGTAAGGATGATGTGGGCAGGTGGCATCTGTGCAGACTTGGAGTACCTGAAGCCAGCACAGTATCCCATGGCTTGTGCCCCAGTGGGGAACCTCTCCATTGGAATCAGGTTGTCTCTAAGCAAAATGAAGGCTGCTTGGTCACTCCTGCTGCCCAATTGGAACAGCCTTTCCTTGAGGATGTGTCCTGATCCCCTAAATCCCCCATCTCCCTCTAATCACCGTGTAGGCTGTCTCTGGGGGGAAAGTGAGGTTCCCTTGCCCACCTCTAGCACAAGGTCTCTGTGCTCTCCAGGCAGGACATACAACTTAGTAGCTGGATGAAGAGCTAGAAAATGGTATTTCTTCCCAAAGGGCCAGGATGGAACAGCTAAGATACCTGCTCTGCCCTCAGTCTTCTCCATTGGTGGGAAAGAAGTGCTATTGTCCCTGCCCCTGCTGCAGACTTTGCCTTATGGAGAGCTTAGTGTGACAGGAGCTTCTGGAGCTGTCAGGCTGTGTCTTGGTTGTAGCTCAGCTCCTTCAGGAACCTGACACTGACTTGCTTTCTTTCCTCCTGCAGGGTTATGAAGGGTCACTGATCAAGCTGACTTCAAAGCAGGTACCTCCTCCTTCCAGACTGAGTATTTTTGACTTTTGCTAGAAACCCAGACATGCTGGGAGGGGAGAGGGGAACAGATCCTACTTCACTGTGTAAATCACTGTCTGGGATCAGCACTGTCAGCTGATTCTGCACTCTCCCAGTGTTCTGGTGGTCCCAAGCACGTGCTGAATGTCTCTGTCTTCTCTTGCTGTCCTGGGCACGACCTGAGGCTTCACCCTCAAAGCCTGTTCTGCCATCAGCCTTCCCCACTCCCATCCTGATCAAGGTAGTGGGTACCCTTGTGGGGGGCTGTCAATGTCCCCCCAGACACAGAGCAGGAATATTGGGCCAATGACCCAAGACCCTTCAAGCAGGCCTTGAAGTCCTTCTGTGGCTTTTGGATGCTGTCTTCTTCTTGCTGCCTGAGGCAAAGAGGATGGCAGGGTAGTCTGAGGAGCTGTGAGAGGCTTCCAAACTGAAACTGGTGTTCTCTCTTCTAGCCAGTTGGTTTTGTGACCTTTGACAGCCGGGCTGGTGCTGAAGCAGCAAAGAACGCCTTGAATGTGAGTACTCATTGTACCAGGGTGGGCTGGGGGTCACACACCCTGCTCTGGCTACACCCAGAGCTTATCCATAGCATGGGAAGGGGCAGGGTATCCCAACTGTGCCCCTTGAGTACAGAAATGAAATGGTCCTGCAAAATGCCACCGGGAAAGCAGGAGAGCTGTTTAAGGCTGACATCAGCCTGAGAAAATGGATGCAAGCTGTGTGTGTGTAGTTTCTGACCACTGGAAGACAGCTCCAGGGCCTCTGAGGGTGTGGGGAACTGCTGCCATTTGGGGAAGTCTTGAGGATTGTTAACATGGCAAGAACACCCAAAACAATCTCCATCCCATGTGGGCCTGCAGGAGCTGGTGGCATCTAGTCAGCAAGATGTTGTTCTGCTCTGCTGTAGACCTTGCCCTGGGCTTTGGGACTTGTGCTACTGTCTCTGTCTAGGCTGTCAGAAGATGTAGCAGCACCACAGATGGGAGCTCCAGTGTAGGTGGAGGGTTATTCCAACTCTAGCAGACAGATCTTTCCTGACTGGTGTTGGTAGCCATCCCTGGTATGCTGGTTGGTGAGCTGCACATGAGGAGAAGAACTGTCCCCTCATGTTGGAAGCAGTGGTCCTAGGCAAGCTAAACATAAAAATAAAAGCACATGGGAGCCTGAGAGTTGCAGTGAGGTGATAAAAATCTGGGCATGTGACTGCAGTGTGGTGGCCTTGGTTGGGCTTTGATCTATGAATAACCAGCCTGTGCTTGGACTTGGAAGCTTCACCTCTGAGAGACTCCTGTGCTTTTTCCTGTGCCAGGGCATCCGCTTTGACCCTGAGAACCCCCAGACCTTGCGGTTAGAGTTCGCTAAAGCCAACACAAAGATGGCCAAGAGCAAGCTGATGGCCACACCAAACCCCACCAACATCCACCCTGCCTTGGGCGCACACTTCATTGCACGGGACCCCTGTGAGTATGCTGAGAGGGGCTTGGAGGATGAGGCTGGTCCATCCTGGGAGGTGCCCAGCCCTGGGAATGCAGAAAGGAACCTGTATCCATGTGTGTTCTGGCTGAAATCTGCCTGGGACAGGGAGGTCAGCAGCATGTTGGGTTTACAGGAGAATAACAGGCATCTGCTAAGGCTTCTGGCCAACGTGGAACTGTTGGGAGAGCAGAGCAGGTTTTGGCAGCTCAAGTGATACTATTAGTCTTTTAAACCATGCCTAGGTGTGAAGCAGAAAGGATGGGTCCTGTGCCATCACCCTTGGTGCAGCCCCACTGAGGCTCCTTGGGTGACCTGTACCATGGTGTGAAGTGACCCATCTTCTGTCTTGCGCCCTGTGGCACCAGCTCTGTGCTGCTGGGGTGAACCAGCCTACCCAAAGCCTGTGTGGGGCTGTGATGATGGAGCAGGTTTAGGTTGGATATTAGGAAGAGATTTTTTTACAGAGAGAGTAGTCAGGCATTGGAATGTGCTGCCCAGGGAGGTGGTGGATTCACCATCCCTGGAGGTTTTCAAGACGAGACTGAATGTGGCATTTAGTGCCATGGTCTAGTAACAGGGGTAGGGTTGGACTTGATGATCTTGGAGGTCTCTTCCAACCATGTTGATTGTATGATTCCATGTTCTTGGTCTCCCTTGGCAAGGCTGGGAGGCTAGAGGAGCAGCTGGGCACACAGACTTTAAACTTCACCGAGATGGCAGTGCAAAGCTTTAGTCTGGCACTGGAGGCATGGAGCCTGTCCCTGAAGCAGGCTGTTTGGGCCAGCTGCTGAGATGCTGTCCTCTTGTCTCCTCAGATGACCTGACTGGAGCAGCTCTCATCCCAGCGTCCCCAGAGGCGTGGGCTCCCTACCCCCTGTACACCACGGAGCTCACCCCTGCCATCCCCCACGCTGCCTTCACGTACCCAGCAGCTGCAGCCGCGGCCGCTGCTCTTCACGCTCAGGTGAGTCGCTCCCCACCTCCTCTGCCAGGCACTGGGCTTTCCTCTCTCCCTGCCCTGGTGCTCATTCCCGTGGGTCTCTGCTTGGCCAGTTTGACCCTGGCCTCTGCACTTTGGCTCCTGGGCAGAGCCTCCTCTGGGCCAACTGCAGGGAAGGGGGTCTGTGGCCGAAAGCAGGCAGAGCTGGGTGGTGATTTCTGACTCTGCAGGTCCAGCCTGCTTCCCTGCGAGGGGCAGGCAGGTGGGAAGAAGTCAGGGTTTGATTTCTGGCTGGCTCTGTTGGTCCTCATGGCTGGAGGAGCATGGTGAGGGTCTGCTGGGAGGAAATGCTACCTGCCAGCGAGTAAAACAGCTACAAAATGTCCTCCCTGAAGTCACAGCAAAGGCAACAGGCTTAGTTTGGTGCTAAAGCCAAGGAGCTCAGCTGGGACCCCTTGGGCCAAGTGACTCAAACACTTCCAAAGCTGGAGGAGAGTGTCCTGCAGAAAAGTGACCAGACCCTTGCCCTATCAGGGAACTCTGATGGGACAGGGTGTTAGCCACCCTGGGTGCAGGCTAGAGAGGAAGGTCATTCCATGCATGAGCCTCTGGAAATGCTGGTGGTGGTGCAACCAGTTGCCTGGTGTCCAAAGGTTTGCTTGCTGGACAGCTGAGGATGTAGGGATGCCTGTACTGATCTGAAACTGGGCTGCTTTAATGTACTGAGACCAACACCCTTGCTGAGCATGGAGTCTCTGAAAATATGGAAAACCAGAACAGAGAAGCAGTGTCCTAATTCCAGGTTAAGGTGCTTGGCTTGGAGCACATGTCCAGGAGAAGCTGGAGCCCTTGTCCCTGCCCTGCTTAGTGTTACCAGCCAGCTGTGCTCTGCCTGCTTCCATCTCTGCTTCTCCAGTGGTGCCATCTGTGACTGGGACAGTGGGACTGAGCATTGGGGCTTAACCTCTGCTCTCTGCCCTGCCAAGCAGGGTGTTTGCCTCTGCTCCCCTTGCTTAAATGGAGAGGAAGTGTCCCCTTACCTTGTCATCCTGGCTGGTGGTTAGTTCTGTTGACCCTTTGGCATCCTCTTGCTTCCTGCAAGCTTTGTGATGGTAACTGCCCAGCTTCAACCCAAGCTTGCCTCCTAAATGCCATGTGGAGGAGATGAAAGCTCCTGGCCTCTGTCCTGCCCCTCTCACACCTGCAGACCTCTCCTGCTTTTGCCCTTTTACTGGTGAGCTGGTGTTGGGCTGGAGCTCCTGCAGGGTAGGCAAGAAGTACACGGGGTTCAGGGAAGAACCAGGCACTGGAATGTTCTTCCAAGGGCCTTCCTTCACTGGAAAGGTTGTGTTTGCTGGTGTTCTCCAAAAGTTATTGGTGGTACCCACAGCTGCAAGTGTGTTCTGCTCCTGGGTGGCCCAGGAGAGCAGGTGTCTTCTTGCCTCTTGTGTGTAGGGTGGTGGAGCCAAAGGCTGTTGCCATTTGAATTGTCTCTGGAAGGAAGACCAGGAAAAACAACCCCTCTGGCCTAGCTGAGGTGGTTGAGGGAGGTGAAATCATTACTGTAGTTCCTTCAAGGATAGTCATCAGTGTGGGGACTCTGAGTGTGAGGATTAGACACCAAGACTTTATGGTGCATGGTGGGGGAGAAAAACTCTGCCCTCCTGAAGTGGAGGATGTCAAGGAGGCCTTTATATCCTTTTCCCTCTGGGGTCTTAGTTCCTGCCCTCCAGGTGGCAAGCTGCTAGTTTCCAAAGAGGTCTTCTGGCCTGGACAGAAGGTCCTGAGGCTCCAAGAAGCTCCCTATGTAGGCACAGCTCCCTGCCCAAGGAGGCCCATGGGTGGTGATGGATCCCTAAGCCTTGGGGAGCCAGTGCAGCCCCTTCTGGCCCTGGCTTCACAGGCTGGGCAGTCACAGCCTCTTCAGACTGTGCTGTGCTGAGCTGCTGGTGACCTCTCAGGGGCATATTCTGGCACAGGATATGTTACCAATAAAGTTTAATGGGGTTAAACATTACTTGGGTTGGCAGCTCTGGGCTGCCCAGTCTCTGGACTGGAGCCCTCTCCCTCGCAGGGCTGAGGCAGGATGGAGTGAGTTGAAGAGATGACTTTTGCTCACAAACTGCGCTACAAGCTATGCCCTTGGGCCCAGTGTGCTGAGCCCTCTGCCCTCACTGGTACGGGCTGGCTCCACCCATGTGGTGGGCTCATGGGTCATTCTCCAGGACAGGTTGTTCTCCAGGGCAGCTGCAGTTCTTCCTCCCAAGACTGGTGTTGGCTGGAGGACGTTCCTGGGGGTGGCCAGAGCTGTAGCAGCTCCACATCAATCAGCCCTGAGGCAGGCACAACGTTGGAGGTTGTAGCTAAACTGAGAGCTTGTCACAAGAGATTTCACCCTGAAGGGCTTATCCTCCTGCAGCACTGAGTTCAGCAAGGGAGAGAGGAGGTGGCTGCCCTCAGCTTCCTGAAGAGCTGCCCAGAGGGCTGGCAGGAGGGACAAGGGGCAGGAGATGGCATGAGGCTGGCCTGGCCTCGGGAACCCTTGGTAAACTGCTCACAGGCAACCGATGGCTGCTGCTCCCGGTGGTGATGCTCCTGGCAAGGCACCAGCCTGCTGCAGCTGTGACTGGCCTGACTCTGCCCTGCTGGGGATTCCACTGACTTTAAGATTGTCCCATCTGCCTTCCCTCCCTCCCACCCTCTCTCAAACCCCTCCTTTGATGTCCCTAGTGAACTCCAGCCATGATGCCAGCGCAGGCTAGCCCCGAAGCTCAGAGCTGTCCCTGGAGATGGGACGCCCTAGTGATGCCTTATTGCAGCTAGTGGAGTGGCTGTACTACAGCTCCATTCCTAGAAGTGTTAAGCATGATGGCAGCCACGTCTGGAAAGACTGGTAAGGTAACCATCTCTCCTCCAAGGTGCACCATGGGATTTGCAAGCTTCTGCCCATCTCTGTAGCCCGTATCTCCTTGGCAACCCAGTGCATGGGCCTCACGCTACCCACCCACCAGAGCCTGGGGAATGAGATACCAGGCCTTCTTTCTAACCCACATCTCCAACTTGGCAGCACATGACATGGCGCACACAGCATGGCACCATCTTACATCGGCTCCTCCCAGCTGAGCCAGGCTTGGCCCAGCCCTGCCGGCGGGAGGGGAGCAGCCCGGTTGAGCCGGGGCAGAGACCACCCTGCCACTCGGCCTGAAACAAACCTGGTTTCTCCCCAGCCTCGACCCTTCGAGGGCAACCAGAAATACACCTTGACCTCACTCCTGGCACACGGTGGGGGAGGTGAGTGACGTGGTAGTGATAGCACACGACTAAATTTTAGTGGGCACCTTAGACAACAGCACTTGCCAGTCACTTTGTTCCAGAACCGCATACCGGGACAGACCCTGCCCTTAATCATGGGTCTAATCTCACCTCTTTCCTCTCCAGTTACTGGAAACGGAGCCAGTTCCTTCCTGGAGCTTGGCTTCTCTCTTGCAACCTGAAATCACAGGCAGGACACAGCTCATGTGAGCCGTAACGGAGAGAATCAGCAGCCTGGGAGAGAGCGGAGTGGCACAGGAGACTGGGAGCTTGGGAAGAGGGAAGGTGGCCTGGCCTGGGACAGGTTGGCAGGGGAATGGTTGATGTTTGACTGAAGGAAAGGCGTCCTGGCTCAGTTCTCCTTGCAGTGGTTCTGAGCAGACTTTTTTCCTCTCTCTGGAAGTGATATTGGGGAAAGAAGCCATCAATGATGGGAGCCCAGGTTTGCCTTTGCTCTTGGAAAACCCCGAGGTGCAAAGATGATCAGAGCTGACCTCCTGGAAAACGGGGAGAGCTTGACAAAGGCACAGAGACAATTATACAGCTTGTCTTGTTCTGCTTGGACCTGGTGGACAGGTTCATCTGTTGCCTGTGGGATGGATTTGGGCTGTGTTGTGTCTCTGAGATGGAACAGCTGGTTTGGGGTTGCCTCTAAGCCAGGCTCTGAGTGGGCAGCAGGAGACACTGGAGATATCCATGCTCCAAGCATCTCTTCTGCAAAGAGATGCTTTCAGCTGTGGCTTCAGGACTCTGCTCTGGGCAGGACTTGCCCTGGGAAGCAGGGACTGGATGCAGGATTGATTCAGAAGAGCATAAGTAAGGCTGGTGGTAGTGGCCACATGGTGCTTGCTGCAGACCAGGCTGATGTGTTTGGTACCAGAGCCCAGGAGACTCTGGTAAGTGCTTCGAAGGCAGGGAGGTCATGGCCTGAAAGCTTGGAGATATCAATATTTTTTGGAGAGGGTTGCCCAAAGTGCCCTCAGAGCATCCACATGGCTGCTGCCTTGTCTGGAGGCTTTGAGGAGATGGTGGAGTTGAGTCTCAAATGCTGGGGCCTGTCCAAGTGAGTGGTGGGTGGAAGGGGCAGTCCTGGATCATGTGGTTGTGAAGGACCCTGGGGCTTCCCAGCACTGGGTTGAGGCTGAGCCTGTTGATGGAAGCAGAAGTCAGTACTCCAGATCCCCCTTTCCCTAGCAGCTAAGCCCTGACAGTAAAAGCCACCCTTGCTCTGTGTTCCTCACCCAGTGCTGGATGTCTTCTTTCTCTCACAGTTTCCTCCTTGATAGTCATAGTATTTTGAGGGGTGTGAAGAGAAAACTGCCTTGGCAGGTGCCTAAAGAGCATGTCCTCTTGGCTAGCTGCTGCCTCCGATCTGCTGCTTCCAGTGCATTCTGCTGGCTGCAGAAGCATCTCCCCTAGTGAGTTCCTGCCTCATCCCATCAATCCCTTAATCTTTCTGTGGGCTGAAAGACCTGGCAGGTCATTCTCTCGCCCTGCCAGTATGTCAGAGCCTTGGATTCTACCCAGGATCGTTGTGTCTGCAGGAGCTCCTGCTGGGCTCCAGGCTGAGCCCCTCTGGATGCAGGGCTGGGCTGGTGGCCCATGGGTTGGGCTATGTGGGTTTGGTGTGTGAGCAGTGGAGGCTTACAAGAGAGAGGCAAGGAGAGGTTGTCCACCAGCAATAGAGGTTTATTAGTGCTGGAGCTACGCACAGTGTGCATTTTAAGAGAAAAGCAGGATTTCTGTTGGAACTGGAGGTGCTGAGGCTCTGCACATGGGCCAGAAGCTGGTTCAGACCCCTGAGGAGAGGATGGAGGGCCACCAGGCTGGGAGAGTGGAGTGGGGTGGGCTGTGCTGACTCATGTACAGCCGTGCTGAGCATGAGATGGAGGCAGCTCCCGGGGTTAAGCACTCGCAGCCTTTTGAACGAAGGGGGAGTTTCCTGTTGCTGCTGGGCAGGAGGAAACTGCTTCCAGCTGTCGAGGGGAGGGGTGCTGGAGTGGGAGATACTGGCCAGGGAGGAGGATCCCTGGCTGCTGGGGAGATGTGGCTCTGCTGAGCAAGCACCTCCTGGTGACAGGGTTTGGTGGGGAGCAAGTAACCCCCCGTCCTTGCTCTGGCAACTGCTGTGGTGGCCCTGTAAGTTGTCCGTGATGCTGCTGCCCACTCCAAGCCTTCCTGGGTGGAGTCTGTGGAAGGGGATAACAGTGTCCAGTGCAGTGTGGTGGCCTGGCTGGGCAGCAAGGATCTCTCTTACAGGCTAATGGAGAAGTGAAGATACTTTGTGTGTGGCACTTTGGCACTGGCAAAGGGCCTATCTGGGGATGATGGTCTTGGTAATATCCAAGCTCTTGTTTCCCTCTGCCCCAGGCTGGGCTGACTGGGATGCACCTGGCTCCTGTGTCATGGGACAAAGCATGGGGCCAACTGGGAGCTGATTTAGTAGCACCCACTTGCCTTGTGAAGGTGTCTGGCTAGTATCTAGTGGATTATGGAGCTATAGGATGGTTTGTGTTGAAAGGGACCTTAAAACCCATCTCATTCCACCTCCTGCCATGGGTTGGGTCACTTTCCACTAGAACAGGTTTCTCCAAGCCCAGTCCAACCTGGCCTTGTTCAGAGCTGATGAGTCTCCTGCAAGGGCACAGCCTTTGCAGGCTGATAGGGCTTCTCCCTGGGGGAGCCATCAGAAGGAGAGGGGCTCGAGGTCCCTGAGCTCATGCTTGGGGCTGTGCAGTTCCTGGCATTGCAGTCCTCATGCTTGTGGAGGGAGGACTTGGCCACCACAGGCAGCAGTGTTGAGGTCATGGCAGTTTGCTGCATATCTCTGCATGTCCTTGGGAGAGGAGCATCTACCCAGGCTTGCTCAGGCAAGGGGACAGCCATGCCAGGATGGTCTGGCAAGGGGAACAGTTCACATGGGGCTCCAGGGGATTTGCTGCCACTTATCTCCCCATCTTAGAGCCAAGTCCATTGTTCTGCTGGTACTCAGAGCCCTGAACATACCAAGGCTTGTGCTCCCCTCCCAGCAGTTGGGGAGGGAGGATGATGGGATGGCTGCTGTGCTCCAGCTCCCTTTGCAACCAGCAGCAGGTCTGAGCTCCACTCACTTCTCCTGCTGCTGGATCCATGCTCATCTGAGTGGAGTGGGCTTGTCTCCCACTGCTCTCAGGCACGAAGCTGCTGACCCAGCCCAGCCCAAGGTACTGGCCTCACTGCCCAAATGGGATGCTGTGCTGCTGGATGTTGCCAGGTTCTCCTGATAATGTGGTTTGCCTGGAACCTTTTGTGGTGCTTGAGTCGTGGCTTAGGAAACTCTGTGGGTCTCGCTGTGGTGGATGAGCCAGTTCTTACCCCACATGTCATGTAGAGTTTGTCTGGTTTTAATGTATGGTCTTAGCTGCCTCCTTTGGCTGGCTGAGGGTGGAGCAGCCACCCACTTGGGCTGCTGCATGCCCAAAGTGCCCTGGCTGAGCCTGAATGGGAGCAAAGATGCAAAAATGAGGTGTTGTGGGGAACAGTCCCTCCTTGTGTATACTTCTGCAGTGGTAAACTTCATGGATAGCTTGGTGGTGAGGAGCTTCCCTAGCATGAAGGGTGGTGGTGTGTGCAGTAGTGGGTGAGGGCCAGACATGGCTGTGAATTTGGGGACAGCTTTCTGGTTATGCCAATAGGCAGAGAGTGCTTGGGGTGTTGAGGCAAGCCCTGAGATGTGGTGCTGGCTTCCTTCTTTCGGACATGTGGGATCGTGCTGTGCTCCTTCAAGGGCCAGTGTGGGGCTAGCACTCTGGGAAGTGCCAGCACGGTGCAGCCTCAGGGTGGGATGCTACTCAAGTAGTATTTGGGGCTCACCCTGGAGCCTCCTTTCCCTTGCTGGAGGCATCTTTACTCTGTGGACTTGTATATGGCCTGAAGGAGCTGAAGGTTTGTGCTCTGGTTGAGAAAACCCTGGATCATGGACCTCTGCCGTGGCTTTCTTTTCCAGATGCGCTGGTATCCTCCCTCTGAAGCTACCCAGCAAGGATGGAAGTCTCGTCAGTTTTGTTAGTTCGTTAGTAAGTAACTAATTATTCTTGGAGCCAGGTCCTTGTCCTGCTTTTCCCTGGGCTTCCTGGGCTCTTGTGGGGAGGAGGGCTGGGAGCTGGGGCTTATCCCACCCGGGATGCCATTGGCTTTCAGGGATGGGTGATGGGATCGGAGGGACCCCCGAGCCCTGGGGTGGGGAGGGAGCTGTGGGTGCTGCTCAGGGTGCTCACTGCCACTCCTCTCCTGCAGCGTCTCTCCTCGGCTTGTGTTCCTCCTCCCTGCCTCTCCGTGGAGGGATGTGCCAGGGACGATCGCTCGACTCCTCATGCTTTGGTTTGCGGCCAGCGGACGAGGCGCCCGGTCCCGCTGCGCTGCCCCTGGGGCTGCCAGCATCCCCCTGCCCCGGACTGTGAAGCTGCCGTGGCCCCTGTTGTGGGCTATGTGCTGCCTCCATCCCTCTCTCCCTCCCTCCATCCTTCCATTCCTCCCTCCATCCCCAGGACATCCTCCCTGGCTGAGCTTCGCGTCCGGCTGTGCCGAAACCCAGCCGAGGGGGTCTTGATCCTGGGCTTCCCCGGGCTCACCCTGTCCTGGGGGCAGCTCAGCTGAAGGAATCGAAAGGCAAAATGGGTTTTGCATGTTTTCTGGCATGAATTAAAACACTTAACTTGTGTCTGTGTGAGTGTAAGTTTGTTTGTTCTAGCGTTTGTGTAACCGTTAGCAACAGGTCTTGGCCCAACGGATTGATCCATCAAGGTTTTCATCTTGCTTCGGTGAAGACTTGGCTTTGAGAAATACTAACTGTCCTTGTCTCACTCCTTCTCCCACCTCTGCCCTCCCCTCCCCAGGATGACCAGAAAAATTTGAAAAATGCTTTTTTTTTTGGTGGTTTTTTTTTTTTTTTTTTTTTGTTTTGTTTTCCTTTTTTCCAAGTACAATGCACTGGGTTTCTGTTCTCATCCATTCTCCTCCGGTTTTAAAGTCAGGGTTATTATATTTTATTTTGTTCCTTCTTCAGACTTCTATATATAGAACAGCTGTAAAATATCTAACTTTTTTTTTTCCCTTTTCCACATCCTTCTGATTGGAGAGCATCCAGTCCTGCCAAATAATCAGCCATCCTTATGGGAATACCGAACAAAAAAAACTAATAAAAAGTACGAGTATTTTTGTATCATGTGTAATAAGGAAATATTTATGCATCATAAAGAATTTCTTGTGTGTTTGTGTGCAATTAATTATTATTATTATTAAAGAGAAATTGTAATCCTGTAAGATAAGTTAATGTTTAGTTAAAAGCTTGAAAGAGAAGAGTTGTCTTCTTGTACCAATGATTCAGTCAGGCATAGTAAACCAGAAATTGTGCAATTTTTGTTTTAGCATCTTTATTGCTTGGTATTGAAGTGCTTTAAGTATTATCTGACCATGGCTGTCTCGCTTGTATTAAAAGATTTGAAAATAAGTTGCTCTATAATTGCTGATCCTATGAGAATGTGAAACTGGATAATATATGAAATGCAACCAAAAAAAGAAAAAAAATATATACCCAGAGGCTGCTGTGACTTTTTCTGTGGTCTTGTGTGGTTTCTTGGGGGTGGTTGGCAGGGGGGATGCTGCAGGCTTGGTGTCCTGCACCTGGAGCCTGGACACCCTGGCTCCAGTCCTGCTTCCCCCCAGCCTGGAAGGATGGGGGCTGTTGTAGGATGCTGCTGAGGACCATGAGATGGCATCTTCCCTCACCCCACCGCAGAGAAGGGAAGTCCTTGCCTGGGTGTGCATGTGTTGGAGGGTTGTTGATGCTGAGCTCTGCTGGAGGCCTTGGCGAGGGCAGCTATGAACTTTTTTGGTGTTTTTGTTCCCCCTCCCAGTGCCTGCAGAGGCTGAGTGCCTTTCCTCCGTGCCAGCAGTGCAGCAAGGAGATGTCCATAGAAGGCAAACGTCCTCCGCCGCTGGAGTGTCGCCCTGTGCCTGCCCAGCTCCTGCTCTGGTGCAGGGTGCTCTGGCTGCTCAAATCTTTCCATGGCCTTATCTGTACCTGCTAAAGCAGCTGTGGGAATGGCAGCTCTGGAGCAGTAGGGAGGTTGTCCTGGTGGGAACCTCTGTGGGGAGGCCTGGGGGTCTCTCTGCTGTGCCTGAGGAGTCCCTTGTGGAACCTCTCTCCCCATCCCTGTGATGGGGAGCTCCAAAGCCTCCCACGCAGCATCCTGCCCGGGGATCAGTGTTTTCCCTGCTCCCCAGGGCTTCGAGGGCAGCACTGAGTGAAGGCAAGGAGCAGGGGGCGGGGGAAAAAAGCAGCAGCACAAGGCAAGTCTAAAAATATCCCTGCTGGCCACCGTGCCTGGGAATGGGCTCAGCAAGCACTGCTGCTCCGGGAAGTGACTCGCTGCCCGGGCCAGAGCAGCACTGCCAGCCCCTTCCCCAGGGATCCTCCCTGCCTGCCGTCCAGGCTTTTGCTGCATCCCGGCTCCTGCCTCAATCCCAGCTTCTCCAAGCTGGCTCTTCCCTGCTGGGTCCATCCACATCTCGCAGTTCTGCTCACCTGAGCGGAAACGCTCTGGAGAGCAGCGGGACCTGGTGATGGGAGCGTGCGAGGCTTTAAATTATAGAGCAGGGTTTTTTTTCTGTTAGTTTTTTTTTTCTTAAAAAAAAAAAAAAAAGCCTTTAGCACATGCATTAACATGGCCAGGCCATGAATAATTTACACCCAGCTCTATTAAGCTTTTACACTGGGACCCGCACAACGCAGCTCGCCTCGGAGCTAAAGTAGGTCAGGTCTGCTCCGAGGGTCCCCAGGAGTCCCTCCCCTGTTGGAGCGTAGGCACACACGTGTGTGCTCACTCTGCCTTGCTCCGGCCGGGTCTGCTCTGCCCCTGCCCCTCCCCAGCTGCTCCTGCTGTGCTCCTGCTCCAAGGGATGCTCTGGGCTGGGATTTGAGGACAGGGAATGTCCCCAGCCCCAAGTGAGAGGGAGCTGCAGAGTGCCAGGCAGCACAGGCTGGTGGCACCACCAGGAAAGAGGAAGCAGGTGGTGGCACCTTTGGTCCTTGTGCTGTCTGACCTGTCGGGCATAGGACAAAACAATCAGGGAACTAAGGTGATGGCAATGGTACTGGAATAAGAACAGGGGATAAAGGTTGATATTGGCACACTTTCATTTTACACCTTATTGGAAATTCCCTCCTCTTTTCTTAGTTTTGAAGGTGGGACAAGAGATAAATCAATGTTGGAGCTTTTAGACTGTTTTCTCCCGAATCTGCTGTGCTCTGCCACAGCGTGTGGTCCAGGCACTGTAGCAAGGAGTACTTTGGGAATAAAAAAATCCAGCTGTTGTGATGCTAAAGGGCCTCTCAGCACGGCTGTGCTGGACAAGCTGCTCCCGTTGGAGCCAGTCAGACACACTCACAGCCAGTCAAGGCATCTGCAATGGGGGCAGAGCCAAAACTGAGTCCCTGCTGCAACCAGAGAGGTAGGTACAAAGGGATTCAGGTCATCTTACACAGGTGTTCATCTAGGGACATGCTGGTCACAGGAGCTCCTGTCTCTGAGGTCAGGAGCACCCCAGGGCTGATGGTTCCACTGACCTCAGCTGATGTTTAAGGGTCCCCAGAGGCAGTTGAGTCATGAAGGTGCATGATTAGATGCCTTCAGCCCATTTCTATGTGAAACGCGATGAAGAACAATTCAAATAGCTTTTGTAAAGGATCCAATCCCAGCAAGTTCCACCTGCTGGTCTGTGCCGGCAGCACAGGCAGAGGAGCCGCTGTCACCCCCTCCTTTCCCCAGGATATCCCTCCTCGCTCGGGCTGAAGCCTCTCGTGGCTGAAGATCATCTTGAAGATCACCAATGACCTCCCAGTTGTTTGTCCATTGGGCAGACAGTGATGGCCACAACTGGGAGATGTCTCAGAGATCCCCAGATCCATACTGCAGCAGGATTTAGCAGCTTCCAACTTATTTCCAAGAATCATAGAATTATTTAGGTTGGAAAATCCCTCTAAGACCATCGAGTCCAACCAGTTACCCAGCACTGCCAGGTCCACCACTAAACCATGTCCCCAAGCACCACCTCTGCATGTTTTTTGAGCACTTCCAGTGGTGGTGACTTCACCACTGCCCTGGCGAGTCTGTGCCAGTGCTGGACAACCCTTCCAGTGGGGAAATTTTCCCTAATATCCAACCTAAATCTCCCTAGCACAACTTGAGGCCATTTCCTCTCATCCTGTCGCTTGTTCCCTGGGAGCAGAGCCTGATCCCGACCTGGCTACAGCTTCTTGTCAGGGAGTTGTAGAGAGGGAGAAGGTCCCACCTGAACTTCCTTTTGTCTGGGCTGAGCCTCCCCAGCTGCTCCTCATTGGAGCTGTGCTCCACACCCTTCCCCAGTTCTGTTCCCTTCTTTGAACATGCTCCATCCCCTCAATGTCTTTCTTGTTGTGAGGAGCCCAAAACTGACGCCAGGACTGGAGGTGTGGCAAGAAGCTGCAGTACATGGGATGTTGCTGGGATTCCCCTGGCAGATGTGTGCAGATGTGCATGGTCCAGCCCTGTGGGCTAGCAGAGTCAGGGAGCATCACACATCCCAGCTCTGTGGGGCCTCAGCCCAGCTGCAGCATGTGGCCAGATAAAACGACTAGCAGAGCTGTGTGATGACAGATGAACTTGGTAGGACCTCTGGAAGAGACAGGCTGGGCTGGTGGGTGTACAGTCTGGCTCATCCAGGCCAGAAATGTTACCCAGGAGGGCAGGAAGAGGTAGGGAATGATGGAGAGCAAGCAGAGAGGAGACAGTGTGCTGTCTGCTCCTCACCTTATGTTTCCTTACTGCACAGTGCCCCCCCTCAGGAGTTTACTTTGGATATAACCACACGGTCTTACAGCTTCAAAAACACCTCTGCTATTCCCCTGCCAACCACTTACTTGTTAAATTATTCCCCAAACCAACAAGAAGCCTCTAGAGAGTTGGACACAGAACCTCAGTCCTTCCTGGAGGGACACAACAGAGGGCACAGAGGTCATGTAAGTTTGTAGGGACAAAACACACCTGGAAAAGAACTGCTGAGGAAAAGAAAGAGGTGCCAGGTCCCACCATGAAAGTGATGGATGACATTCCAGAGGAGCTCTGAGAGCCAAGGCACTACTGGGATGGGACCTTGGGCAGAAGCCTGTGATACCATGACAGGGAGAGAGTGGTTGGAGGGTTGTTCATTGGAGGAGTTGCATTCATCCCAGTTCAAAAGTGCGTGGGGTCGGGTCAGAGCCTCAAAGAATACAGGCTGGGAAGAACCAGGCAAGCTTTACACGGCGCTGTTATTTGAGATAGTGTGATGGGAAGTAGAGTGATGAGTACAGCGCGAGAGCCAGGAGGTGGCATCCGAGACCCGAGCACAGCAAACCGGGACGAGCAGGAGCTCAGCAGCAGTTTGCAGCTTGGGACAGCGGAGAAAACACGCATGGATTTTGTCATGCACCTTCCCCTCGTCTTGGGATGGGGGGAGTGGAGGTACTTTAGGCAAAGAATTTATGTATTAAGTTAATGGAGGTAAATATTTTTTTTTTCTGATCAGCTACAGCGTTGTTGCAAAAATTTCAGCTGGGAGAGGTGGTGGTGATGGTTCATAGCCCAGCCAGGCTGTGGTGGAACTGTCACCACTCAGGCCAGTCGTGGCTTGTCCCAGCTGAGCCTGAGAATCCCCTAAGGCTGGAGCTGTCCCTCTTCTGGGTGCCTCTCCCATGCATAGCTCCTGGTATTACTCATTTAACTCAAAAAGAAGAAGGTATGTGATGCCTTCTGGGATGACACAGCCATGACACACTCTGATTTTTACTGGCACTGGGCTACTTGTTCAGCTCCTTTGGCAAGCGAGGCTGGAGATGGGCAGGAGCATCACGGTCACCCCACGGCGGTGTCGGGACGGACAGCAGATGGCACTTGGAGCTTAGTCCAGGAGCAAGCTGGAGAGCCTGAAGGGAGGCAGAGGCCACTGCTGGACTTGCAAGTCTCAGCCCAGCGCAGGAAAGAACCAGCTGCAGCATCCCCTGGGACAGGAAAAGCAGGGAAACAAACACCAGCTCCTGATTAAAACCTGGAAGGGTCTCCAAATAGATTGAAAATATCCTGCTCTCTTGGCCTGGGACACTCAAATCAGGAGCAATCCCAGCTTTTCCTCTGTGATGCAGATGGATTGGAGTCTCCAGGGAGAGGAGACCCACAGGAACCCACAGCTCTCCCTTTCTGCCCCTTTCCCATGCTCCTAGAACTGGCAGACTGAGCATGCTTCATCTCCTGGGCTTCACCTGGTGGGCTTCATCCCCTTGGCTTCATCCATTGCGGCTTCTTCAGGTGGGATTCACCTGGTGGACTTCATCCCCTGGGCCCCATTGTGGCTGACACATTCCTTCCATCCTCATCTGGGTGACAGGAGTGAGTGTGACCTCCTGAATCTCTCCTGGGTTCCAAATCTCTATGCTGCTCACCTGGGACAGGAGTTCCAACAGGCAAAGGGAGGGTGCTGGCTTGTGCCAGTGTGTCAAAGCCAATGGCTGGTGCAGCAATTACTGACTTTCAGGGTAGAATGGAACCACAACTGATGTGCTTCCATCTGCATTTCATCCTCTCACTGTCCTTGGCATCATGCTGAGGGCTGGGTTGGTTGCTCAGGGGTCTGTGGGTGACAGCTTGGTCCCCCTCATGGGTGAGGTGGGTACCTGTTGTCCTCCTCAGGGGCTTTTTCCCTCTCTGGTGACAAAGACAACAAGACCTGTCCACCATTAATTGGACACACCCAGGGTGTGCTGGAGTTTCTCTGGAGATCTGCTAGCCCCACCTGAAGGACTCCCATGGGACCTGCTACCCTTAGGGACTGAAACTGGGGGTCATGAACAAGGTTTGGGCAGAAGACCCTGAACCTTGAAAATGTCTGGGAAAGGCTGTCAACTCCAATTTGTCCGCAACATCCATGGTTTCAGCCTGAGCTGGATCATGCCCTGCTTCCCCCAGCAAGAACATCATCACTGCTCAGCACCAGGAAGACCAAGTATCTGCCGCCAGCTCCCTGCCAGGGGCTGGTTCATCTCTGCCAATACCCCCAGGAGGTCTCTGCACTGGTGGGTAACCACGTGTGGCATTTTGCAAGGTGCCTGCTGATGCAGGTGGATGCCAACCAATTTGTCCCAGCACCTCACCTTGGGAACAGGTTCTGCTAATGCAGACAGTCTGAACCACAGGTGCTACCGTTGGCCAAAGTCAACAGTCTTCAGCACAGCTTCCGCATGCTCGGCTCAACAGAGCCCCAGTGGGGTGAGAAACAGGCTGATAACACATCCCTGCATCGCACAAACCTCGATCCTTCTCCTGCCAGCCACCTGCAGCCCGTGCTTCTGCTTTCCAAACCCCTCCCTGGCTGGAATGGGGATGTAACGGGAAGGGGCTGGAGCACAAGTCTGATGAGGAGCAGCTGAGGGAGCTGGGAGGGCTCAGCCCAGACAAAAGGAGGCTCAGGGGGAACCTTCTTGCTCTCTACAACTCCCTGAAAGGAGGTCATAGCCAGGTGGAGTCAGGCTCTGCTGCCAGGTAATAGTGACAGAACAAGAGGAAATATCCTCAAGTCATATCAGGGGAGATTTAGGTTGGATATTGGGAAAATGTCTTCACTGAAATGGTTGTTAGGTATTGGAACAGCTGCCCAGGGCAGTGGTGGAGTCTCCATCCCTGGAAGTGCTCAAGAAGTGTGTGTTATGTGTCACCTGGGGACATGGTGTAGTGGTGGCAGTGCTGGTTTAATGGTTTGACTTGATGATCTCAGAGGTCTTTCCCAACTGAAATAATTCCATGATTCTATGATCCTGTTCCTGAACCAGCCCTTGCCTTTGTTCCATGAGCACATTAAAGTGCTGGTGAGGACTAAACAGGGTAAAATTTGGTTAAAGTTTAGTTAAATATCCCTATTTTTGGGTTATGTCTCTGGTGTAGGCACTTCAGGAATCACGAAGGAAATACTGCTTTGCCATGGAAGTTGCCACCTGTAGGTAGTTGCCTCTCTGGGGTCATTTGGGGGGGAATGGTGAGAAGTATTTCTCTTGTGGATCAGTCTGGCTGTGCCAGTATCTTCCTGAAATGCAACAAGTGCCTTTGAACAGATGTGTCTTAAAATGATCTTTTCTCAGCTTGAACTGAACACTTTGACAAGGAGCTATTTGTTTCCCTAACAATTACCAAAAAAAGCTTACCTGGAAATCCCAAGGACCACTATGCCTGTTATCTTGAGGCGTTTTTTTACCCTTGTCAGAGATAGAAAGGCACCAGGATTCCCTTGGGAAGATATGTTGAGTTCCCATGATGTATTTTGCTTTATTAAACAGGCACAGAAATCTTCTATTCAATACATGTAAATGGTGGTGGAATCTTAAAACTATGTTAGCATTTAACTAAGGCTAAAAATCCTCCAGACAGTTATGGGGATGTTGCACGGGAGAAGGGATCTCTCTGGCTAAGCAGGTCTCTGGCCACATTCAGCTGTCATTTACACTTAACACATGTGGATGTGAGATATTTTTTTTGCTTAAAATATTAAGTTTCTATCTCAGACTGGAAACTACCCGTTGCTTTAGGGATTAAATCCAAACACAGCCAATATTTCCCAGAGGGTTTAAGCATTTCTGAAGTGTTGGAGCACTTCTTGGTGTTCACTTCTCACCACACCTGCCCTGAAAAAAAATACCCCAAGCATTATATAAAAGAAAATTGGAAGGCAACAACTTCTTTTTAATCCATTTGCATTCTTAAAAAGAAAAAGGTTATTAAAAACTGACACATAAATCCCAAGCCAGTAAGTAAACCTTGGGTTTCTAAAGGAAATATGCTGTGACTGAGAGAAAGGTGATCTCCCAGCAGCTCGTGTTTGCGCATCGGATCAGAGCAAGGCTACCATGCATGGAAGGTTCGTGAGTTAGACAGTGGAAGCAAACACCAGTGACTCTCACAGAAAGTGATTTGGGGTGAACCTGGAAAAACCAAAAGGTTTTCTCAGTGGGAATAATCAGAACTGCAGACTTTTCCTTTCTGAGCAGAGTCTTAGGCATGAATGTCAGATCTTGCAACTGCAAGGACAGAGAGAGGGACTGACCAAAGCCAAAGTCAAGTTAAGAAAGGGGAGAGTTGGACTGAGCTGTTCAGGGTAAAAACATACCTGAACCACAACATTGAGTGCTTTTTGCATTTTGTGGTCTGTGGACAATTTCCATTTAAACTCCTGTGTCTCCCTCCCAGCATAGCCTTGCTTGGATGAGGCAGTGTTTTGGGACAGTGCCAGAAGAAAACCCAAGTGGTAGAGCACTGCCAGGACCAGTGAGGAACAGCATCTCTAGAGCCTGTGGTGAAGGAGAGATGCTGGAGAGAAGCCATCTCCTTCCTGAGATACTGGAGCAGGTGCATGTCTTTCCTTGGAGAAGCTGGTCCACAAAACCATCCCAGAACAGAGAAACCAAGTGGAGGAAACCACATCCCTGTCAGCCCAGCAAGGTGTGTGGCCCAAGTTGTACCTGGAAACAGATCTCAAGGGCAGGCACTTCTCAGAAATGCCACTGGTGTCAAGAAAGCATTTGACAGTCTTTGCTTTGTACTTACGGAGATGTGTCTTGAGGTGTCCTGACTTGCCTGCAGAGCCTTAGAATAAACATGGGCAAAACCAACCTGCTCTGTGCAGATTATGGGCCTAGAGTGACATGCATGCTCATGTCCAGCACTTGGGAGTGCTGTTGCAGACACCTTCCTCTACCTCCTGCTCCCATGGGTTTTGGGCATAACCCTTCTCTCTGCCACCTGCATCCTGGCTCTTTAATTCTTTTTCTAGGATTTCCTGCTACTGTGGATATTTCTGGTCACTATTGAAAGATGCATTAGCAATTTGTGAGGAAAACTGGTCAGGTGGTTTAGGTCACTTTGAAAATGTTCCTCTAGGGAAGAGCAAAACCAGACGTGACATCAGTGCTGATGCTTGCATGACTGAGGCTGTTGGGAGCAACTCCTGGGCTGCATGTCATGTTCTGCTGGTTTGAACCAAGAGGTAGATCATAGAACCATGGAATATCCTGGGTTGGAAGGGACCCACAATGATCACTGAGTCCACTCCTGGCCCTGCATGAGACAGCCCCAAGAACTGATGGAGTTCTTGGCTCCAACAGAGAGTAGTAAGGCTGGAGAGGAAGTTGCCAGAGGAAATTTGGCAGTCTCCTGACTGAAAAGTGGCTGCAAAGTCAGCAAAATTGCCCTTCAAAGAGAAGGGGATCAGAGCAGGCAAGTGGGGGCACAGCAACACCAATAACAGACTGATGATATGGTGGGGTGGGATTTACCCGCTCTTGGGGTGGAAACATCAGAGCAAGGAAGGAAGCAATATGGGAAGCTTCAAAATAGAGTAGCAAGAAGATCTTGCTGCTTGTAAAGCCTTTTTTACACACAGTGTTTGTGGGCACGCAGAGCAGGAGTTAGTCATAGAATAAAGCAGAGATTCCCTGGATCATGGGACACTGACCTCAAAATCCTGAACTCCACCAAACTCTCCTAGGTGACTCCATCCATGGCAGTCTGCACCCTGCCCTGGCACAGCCTGCCAGTCTCCAGGCTGACTCACACTGCTACAGGATATTTCAGGAAAGTACACACAGAAAAATAGATGGACACATGTCCCAGATCCACCACTGCTGTTTGGACAAAGCTCTTTGCAAATGGGTTTGATTGTGAGCTCTGTATTTCTGAGGGCAAACACACCAGCCCATGGACTATCAGCCACCAGGCTCCTGTCCTGCCTTGGGCTTGGGGACAGAGTGGTTGTCTTGATGGTTGACATGAAGGGAACAGCCATCTATCCCAGGAAGGGAGAACACACATGCCTTCATGCTCTTAAAAATCTGGCACATGGTCCCTAAATGTTTGTCTCATCACTGTCCTTCAGGGGAAAATCCCATTAAATATTAATTGATGGGATGATGTGAGATGTGATGTCTTATCTGCAGGCAGAGCTGCTAGCAGGTGTGGACAAGGAAATGAGGGCTGAGGATGGCTTCTGTGGAAGTTACAAATCTGAGTATGCAAACAACTCCTTGCTTAGTAAATACCTGACTGATGGAATCATGGCATCCATAGAAGAGGTGGATGAATGAAAAGTCTTGACCCAGAACGGAACAAGGATGCAAAAACTTACAACCAGAAGCCAAAAAGGCTCTCAGGACCTTCTGCCCTCACCCTGGGGGTGGGATTGTTGTTGAGCCTCACTTGGAGCTATTCCATAGGATTATTGAACTGGCAGATGTGCAATCCTCAACATTGCTCTTTATTTTGGGGGAGCTCCTCCTCCAAGACATGGAGATGTGTCCCTCTGAGGTTAGGCCACCCCTCTCCTCACCGAGATAGTTCTGAGAGGTGTTTCATAACTTGCAAACAAGGAAAATACATGCTGAGCTTGACTGCTATAAGAGAACTGAGTTATCTTCATGTTCACAAAGCACCTATCTCCTTACCTTGCAAAGTCACGACTATCCTGATCATGGACTAAACAATGTATTTCTGTTGAGTTCATTCAAAGTGAAATGCTTCTGGCAATAAGGACTGTGTGTGAAGTCACCTTAGGGCGATGACACAATCCTCAGAGCTCCACTATTACGTGCCTGAAGGAACGTGAATGGTCTCTGTGGTCAGGAAGAACTGGATGCACACACAGGTGAAAGAGAGATGAATTAGGACTTAATCCTAAGGATGGTTTGTCTTTGGTTGGCAGTCAAAAGGGCTTGCCAGGCAAACAAAGAGAAATGGATCATGGCAAGAGCTTCAAATCATCTTTTAAATGAGGATCTCAGAGGACTTGTAGTGGCTGGCAAAGTCCTTGTGATCTTGAAGCAAGAGCAGTCCCAGGTGGCACACTGAGCTGTTGGGCAGCAAATGCTGGCAGAGAAGCCACGGATGGGAAGTGTGAAGTGGATCTGATTCAGCAGGGAAGCAGGAAAGAGAAGGGGAGGAAACTGAAGGCAAAGTGCTGACAGTCATGGCAGGGAGGAGCAGAAGAGCTGAAGGAACCAGTTCCTCTGCCCCAACAAAAAGCCACCTGTTGCCCAAAGGCTGGCAAGGAACCACCTTCCTCCCCTTCTTGCTGCAGGGCAGGAGCAGAGGCCGTGGCCACAAGGCTGTGTTGGCATCACTGTGCCTTGAGAAGAGCCAGAAGAGAGTACCACAGAACTCCAAATCTGCCTTCCTGTCCTCTCCAGTGACACCCTGGGGACACCAGCAGCCCAGGCTGGTTCTCCAGAGCATTCCCAGGTGTGCACAGAAGCCACTTTGGCAGCAGGACAAACCCTGTGGTGGTTGCAACACACCTTTTTGGGGGGCTGCCCAACACAGCTGCCCTCAGCCTGGTGTGTGTGATGCCCACAGAGGAAATCCTGGTGTGCACGGCAGCGTGCAATGAACCAGCACAGCTTTGACCATGCAGGGAGTTTCAAATGGAGAGACATTATTCAGGACAAACCTTAAGCCTGTGGGAAATGCCCCTTGAGAAAAAGAGGGATAAGGCTGCATGGGAATGGCCAACTCCCCATGCATCCCCAGGTATGATTAATTCTAGGGAACTCTGATTATTCACGGTTTTAGCTGAAGATCAGCAATATTGGGGAAGAGAGTCCATCAGGAGAGCAAGATTTATCCTGCCTGAATGTAAAAAGGACACTGAGGCACTGGAGTGAGTCCTGCCAAGGGCAGAGAGGCTCAGAAAAGGCCTAGAAGACATGAGGAAGGTCTGAGGGAGTTGAGGTTGGTTAGCCTTGAGAAGAAGCTCAGGGGTGACCTCATGGCTCTCTGCAACTCCCTGACAGGGCTGGGGAGAGAGGAGCAGAGGGAATGGCCTTGAGCTGAGACAGGTCAGAGTCAGATTGGATGTTAGGAGAAATGTTTTCCCTGTGAGGGTGTTCAGGCACTGGGATATTGCCCAGGGAGGTGGTGGAGTCACCATCCCTGGAGGTGTTGAAGAGGCATCTGGATCTGGTGCTGGAGGATATGGTTTAGTGGTTCCAGCAGTGACAGGTTTAAAATTGGACTTGATGATCTTAGAGGTCTCCTCCAACCTGGATGATTCTATGGAGGAGCTGAAGATGATTCCCATGACTGCTCCCAGTGGAGTCCTCCAAACCCTGCAGTACACTTGGGGAGTAAAACGGATACAAGAACCCAAAGGAATTGTATCATATAACAAGCATCGAGTTCCCAGTGGAGCTCCCGGCACAAACCTCCAGCATTTCTTGGGATTTTGGGAGCCCAAGGGTGAGGCTGTGCAGAGCTGGAAGAGCTGCAGGATTTCATGGTAAATTCCATGCAGATCATTTGTGTGCAAAGTCAATCTGGAAGCAAGGACATCCCAAAAAGGAGAGGCACAAGCAGGTGCCCGGAGAAAACAAGCATATCCATGAAGAGACAGCTGTTCCCTGTGTTTCCATAATGTGCAGAAACACAAATATTCCTGCCTCAGGAATTGCCTTGCCATGTAAACACTGAGTAAGGCGTTTTGTCACACCTTCCCTTGTGCACGCACTCCTTCCCCTGCCCTCAGAGTAACCACAGGAGCGGCTCAGCCACAGATTTGATGCTGACTCCAACTCTGATGACAGTAACAGGGAATGACCATGAGCTGAAACAGTTTTATAGGGAAATTAAATGCAAAGATAACACCCATTCATGGCAGCAGGAGGAGCAATAACATTAGCAGCGTGGGCTGGTTTCAGCTGGTTCCGGTTACTTTGCATGACCTATCCTCTATATTTTCTATTTTTCCAAGGAAGTCAAGCTTGGAAAGTTTCCAGCTGCAGAATGTTCTTCTCCCTGTGACCAGTGACAGGACCCAAGGGAATAGCATGGAGATGTGCCAGGGGAGGGTTAGCCTGGGTATCAGGACAAGGTTCTTACCCCAGAAGGTGTTTGGGCACTGAACAGCTCCCCAGGGCAGTGATCACAGCCCCAGTCCTGCCAGAGCTCCAGGAGTGTTTGGCCAATGCTCTCAGGCACATCATGGATTGCTGGGGTGTTTGTGCAGGCCCAGGAGCTGGACTCAATGATCCTCCTTGTGTCCCTTCCAACTCAGGATATTCCATGATTCTATGACACTGGTGGGGATAACCTACTTTAGATCTTTGCCAACACCATGTGTGTGGAAAACCTCTTATGCTCAAACCCCAGAACTCCTGAAATCTCCTTTTCCCCGCTGCAATATGCCATTCTTGCAGCTGAGATATCCATTTTTCAATGATACCCTATGCAGGCAAGCCCAAGGACCCATATTTTGCTGAATTTTGGTCAAAGTGCAGGGCCTGGAGCTGGGGCTGGGGCTGGGGTTGGGGTTGGGGTTGAGGCTGGGGCTGGAGCCGGGGCTGTGGTTGGAACTG
>NW_008676701.1:0-7308 GCF_000695815.1 Acanthisitta chloris | reverse complement strand
TTCTTTCTTTCTTTCTTTCTTTCTTCACAAACAAGTCAAGTTACTGTTCTATTTCTCCCTCTCTCTTCTACAGGATAGTCTACTAAATTACAGGCACAGAGATGCAGGTTCTTTCTCATTCACCCATCATTGACTGCTGTAGAAATGCAGCTGTGCCTTTGAAATTCAGAGCTATGGTAATTTCAAGAAGAAATTTAAACAGATCTGGGTTTTCCTGGGTGTGTTGAATATCTTGTTACTTTCAGAAAGATACAGATAAAGCAAAGAGCTTTCTTACAATATTTGGAGTTCAAAGTCAACTTCTTTTAATTTAACTTCATGAACATTACGATTTGGAATCTGTTGCACTTGTCTTATAGGAAGTCCTTGGTAAGTATTTAGATTTTTAGCAGCTTTTGACCTGTTTGTTAAAATGATATATAAACAGCCTTATGAACTGTAAGCATATTCTATCAAACCCCAGAGAAAGAAAGAAGAAAATGAAAGCAGATCAAAGAACAAAAGTGAGAAGCTAAACCCTAGTTCCTCTAAATACAGGGAGTTACAGTGATTTTAGTTTAAATATTATATAATGTAAACCTGCATGGAAAAAAGTGTTCTAAAATCTATCCATAGGGAATTTTGCACCAATAATTATTGAAGCAATAATAAAACAATCCCCAGTTTTTCATCTGCTTTTAAAAGAATAACTCTCATTTTCTTAGCATAGAAATTTTCTAAGTATAGAGGCAAGAGCCATGTCTGTCCATGGTTGTGAAATGAACCACTGTGCTTTTAAAGAAAAATTGGTCAAGCCTTGATAAAAAAATGAAAGCAAAGTGCTTTCAAACTGAATATTTACAGGACACTGTCTTGTGGACTTCGTACTGCATGAATTGTATATCTCTGTAGTAATAAACAGGAAAAAAAATCATCATCATCTTAATCCCTCAAGCATAAATTCAGTGTAGCTGCAGTGGTTTTTTCAACTCTAACAGTGGGATATCCCAAACAGAAAAAAAAAGCTGGGAGTCACTATGGGTTTGGGAAGGCATGTGGTAGTGGTCAGATACATAGGTTGCTCAACAGAAGAGGTAAACCAAGTTAATAAATGCTTAATTCTGAAGATAACATATCCAGAAGTTTAAGAAGGTCAGGATTACAAACAACTAGCAATACTGATTTCAATTTAGGCTCCATCCCCCATCCCTCCAGGCTGTTGAATCTTTTTTTACAACATAGAAATTATGCTTTTAACAGATATGATATTCTGTGGCTTCAACCAGTGTTGTCTGAAAGCTTGAATCATCAGAGAATTAGCAATAGCAATCATTCTCTACTATAGAAATGAAAAAATAAAAATAAATTAGCCATGATCTGAGGCCAAGACTAGAAACAGCTTTGAAAAATTAGAAATGGAATCAAATTTCCTAAAATTAAGTCCAGCACCTTAATTGCAGTAACATCAGAAGTCTTTACTGCCTTCTAATTAGAGCAGTAAGACCTACAGAAACTTCAGCTTCTTTTTTTTTTTGCCTTCCTTTTTCTTGTCAGTAGAAGAATTTTACAGTATTATGAGAAAAGTCTAAAGATACTTTAGGATACTCTGACCTCTTTGGTTTTATCTTGTCAAAGAAGAATGTCAGGAGCTCTGAGGAGATAATGTATAGGAATATTGTATTATTAGCATAGGAACACATTGTATTTTCATGGAGTAATGAGACTGATCTTAGTGTTATCATCTGTTACTTGCAACTGACTCAAGGCTTTATGCTACCTCAACTGACTGACATAATTGGGATCCTGTGTTCTCTATATGAAAATACTTTTCTTCACATCACTGAAGCTGTAAGAAGTGGAGGAGTAACATATAACACCTTTGGGCTCAAAGGAAGAAACAACAGGCTGAGATTTGAGTTGGGTTTTTTTTTTATTTTTTAAGTTGCTTCCTTCCTTCAACACTGCCTTAATTTGAACAGAAAACACAAATGAATTGAGACATCCTTAAATTCTTTTTTACTGATACCATTCCACTGACTCCTGCTAGAATATGATAATCTGAGGAGAAGGCAGTTTCCTTACTGTTATTGCAAAAGACAGATGCTCATTTCTCCTCTCCATAAGGGAAGATAATATAGTTGTAAGGCAATATGACTTTTAAGTAGTTAAAATATTTAAAATACAATGGAATGTCAGAAACCATGCTTTTATGTTTTATTTGTACTGCATAAAGTTTTAGTCTAATAAAACTTACTATTTCATTTCTACCTTGCTTCTTTTCTTTTTCATGTGCTAACATCATTTCTTGACATCTAATTTAGTACCTGAAATCATTCTCCCACAATCCTAAACCAATACTTAATACAGAAAGAGGGAAATATTCATCCCTCCATCTCACTCTCCTTCCCAATTTTGTCAGACTAAAATGGGACACCAGTAATGTATCATCCAAGATGTCTATAAGATGAGAGAGAGATGTACATTTTTCAGTTCTAAAATTGGTCTGCCTATACCCAGAAGCACAAAATTTGATTATCTTGATCTGATCATGCATAAAATACATTTTGTATAAGACCTGGAATTACCCAATGCTATTAAAGCTATTTTGTGAGAAAAATATGAGTGTCAATTACTGAATCTTTCTAGCAAAGAATTTCACAGGTTATGATTAGATGCTTCATACTTTCCCCTTCTTCCTAGTCATAAAATTTTTTGCCTAATATTATTTACCTGTCTACTTGCATTGATAGAAATTTCTTTCTTAGCTCAGAAAACACAAGCACAAATAGAAGAGGACACATGCATCTGCAAATTGCATGCCAACTGACTCTAGATGGCATATATGCTAAGCTATATGTTTCTCAGTGTTACCAATGTAGAAGTCAATCATCAGGAGAGATTTTCACCAGATAAAATCCACCATAAATTCAGTACTGCTAAGAAGAAAGGTTTTCATTTGATTCTGCAGTGCATATAATGGTATATCTATAAATAAAATCCTTCTTAGGTACTGCTCATAATGCATTAGATGCACATATATATATGTATATATATATATGAAGTTCTTCAAAACTGATCATAACAATTCTATTACTTAAGGTAAAATAAGAACAACCATCTCAAAGTGTATCACATGCCAAAAAAAAGGGAACATATTTACTTTCTTCATAGAAACATTTCTAGTTAATTTTCTAAATTAACTCTCAGTTCTAACTTCTTTCAGAATATTCCATCTTAATGAAAGTGCAACACCATCAAATATAAGAAAAATCATGATGTATCAGATTATCAAGCTTTAAAATTTCACTGGGGACACAATTAGGCCTTAGACAAGAGAATGTAAGTACTATGGTAACAATTCTAGAACTTAATCGGGCTACTACCCTAAAAGACAACAAAAAATGTTTCTATAAATATATTGACAACAAAATCTGGGCTGAGGAGAATCTCCACCCTTTATTGGATGTCTGTGTGTGAAATTTTGGCAAAAGATGAGAAGTTTGAGGTAATTAATGCCTTCTTTTCTTCACTTTTTAAGAACACAACCACGTGTTCTTTGGGTACTCAGTGCCCTGAGCTGGAAGACAGGGACAGAGAGCAGAACGAAACCCCCATAATCCAGAAGAAAATGGTCAGTGACCTCTTGTGCTACTTTCCAAAGAACTACAGGCCTATCAGCCTGACCTTCGTGCAGGGGAATGTCATGGAGCAAATGATCTTGAGTGCCATCACCCAACGTGTGCAGGACAACCAGGGGATCAGACCCAGCCAGAATGGATTTAGAAAAGGCAAGTACTGCTTGACTGACCTGATCTCCTTCTGTGACAAGGTGAGCTGCTTAGTGGATGAGGGAAGGGCTGTGGATGTTGTCTACTTGGACTTCAGTTAAACCTTTAACACCATCTCTTGCAGAGAAAGAGAAAGCTCATGGCTTGGATGGGTGCACTGTACACTGGGTTAGAAACTGGGTGGATGGCCAAGCCCAGAGAGTGGTGGGGAAAGAAGTTAGCACCAGTTGGCAGGTGGCCACGAGTGATGTTCACCAGAGCTCAGTATTGGGGTCAGTTCTGTTCAATATCTTTATCAATGGTCTGAACAAGGGACTCAAATGTGCTCTGAGTAAGCTCATAGATACTATGTTGTGTAGGAGTGTTGATCTGCTGGAGGGTAGGAAGGCTCTGCAGAGGGATCTGGACAGGCTGGATCCATTGGCCAAGGCCAATTCTGTGAGGTTCAAGAAGGCAAAGTGTCAGGTCCTGCACTTGGGTCATAACAACTCCATGTAGTGCCACAGACTAAGGGAAGAGTGGCTGGAACACTGTCCAGTGGAAAAGGACCTGAGGGTGCTGGTTGAGAGCTGCTGAACATGAGCCAGCAGTGTACTCAGGTGACCAAGAAGGCCAAAGGTGTCTTGGTTTGTGTCAGAAATAGTGTGGCCAGCAGCACTAGAGCAGTGATTGTCCCCCTGTACTCAGTACTGGTGAGGCCACACCTCAAGTCCTGTGTCCAATTCTGGGCCACTCACTCCAATTCTTTTTAGAAGCTGCACACGTGGAAAAGAGGAAACGACTTTAACAGTTGGCATACTAAGTCAGACATGAACCTCATCTCTGTGAGTCACCTGTAAGAGCTGTTTAGGAAAAGAGCCTAAGAAACTGGTATAGCCACCATAGCAACACTTAGCATATCAGTCATTCTAGAAACTCTCAGTTAAATTTCTTTTTTCTGCATAGATTTGCCTAAACCCCTTATGAGACCTCTCTTCAGAAACAGTCAGAAACAACACCTTAGTGACTCTTGTCCTCCAATAAGAAGATAGTGCCATGGGGATTTAGTAAATACTGGGAATTATTTGAATTCCTTTTTTTAAATGTAGTTGCAGAAAACAAATGTCTCCATCATAAATCAAAGGAGGCCTTTGTTAAGATGCTCTCACAGAGTTTAAAGCATGTTATTTTATTTACAAATTATTTGATGCCTATTTTACAACTGCAATATCTTAATATATCTGGTGAATTTATGTGCTTTTTCTTTTTAACTGTACCACTGAGGACAAAATGAGAATTCCCATTCACATGTGAAAGTGGATTAACCTTATCCCCTTTGTCTGTCCACTGAGATTTCTATGTCAGACAGGAGGACTGCAAAATTAAAGTAATTTTGTGAGTCACTTCACAGTTGAATAGCTAAATTACAAAAAAGGATAATGTTGCTAAACAATTTTGTCTTATGAGGCACAGAACAGTTTAGTAGTATTACAGGCTACTCAGTCACTCTGTGGCCAGAAAGGAAAATTACATAAGCTACATTTATAAAATGTCATATCTACTGGACTAAAATTAATTTAACACTACCCAACTTTATACAATATAGTCATGTTATTTCCACAAATTGGAATAAGAGCTAAGAAAGAATTTTATTCAGTTGTATTTTAGTAATATCACCACAAAACATAGATTGATTACTCATAAATAAATAAAACCAGCAGCACAGAAATGCACAAAATATGCATAAGCAAAAATTACTTTTAGCTATTGAAAGGCTCCATTATCACTAGGATAAATTTACAAAAGTGAATTTAGGCATAATATCTTCTCTCACATTATTGCATAGTTTAACTGGAGGGTGTTTTGCACGCCATAATTTCCTATCAATAGATGTACTCGCATTGAAGTTTCAGAAAATGGATCAATTTTTTTGTAAAAGTTTTTAGCTTTATCCTTCCCATCTCTCTAAATCCAAAATCATAGATTAGAAAGGTTCCATCTTAGCTGAGCAAACCATTTCCCTGCTAATGATTATTTGAAGTGGTTTTCAGTGACTCATGGAAAACATTGTACATTATTGAAATACTATATGGAATCAAAGACAATATTGCTTTTTTACAACAAACAGCAAATGGAAAATATATTTTGCAGTACTAAAAGAAGAATCTTGCAAACAGCAGGTACTTAGAACAACTTATGTAGAGCATTGGTTAATATAATAGTCACATGACACTATATACACATTTTCTGAGAAAACTAATAAAGTACAAGTGTGCCCAAACACAGTCCCACCTCATGAAGTATTTCATTATTATAGAATCATAGAATTATAAAATTTAGGGGTTGGAATGGACCTTACAGATCATCTAATCCCAAACCTCCCTGCCCTGGGCAGGGACACCTCCTCACTAGATCAGGTTGCTCAAGGCTCATCCAGCCTGGATTGAACACTGCCAGGGTTGGGGAAGACCCCACGTCCCTTGGTAACCTGGGACAGTGTCTCACCATTCTCAGAGTAAAAAATGTTTTTCTAATATGAAGCCTAAACTTCCCCTCCTTCAATTTGAATCCATTACCCGTTGTTCTATCACTGCAGTTCCTAACACAGAGTCCCTCTCTGGCTCCTTGTAGCCCCTTCAGAGATTGAAAAGTTGCTCTGAGGTCTCCACACAACCTTCTCTTCTCCAGGCTGAACAGCCCCAAATTCCTCAGTGTGTCCTCATAGGGAGATGCTCCAGTCCTCTTAGCAACTTCATGCCCTCCTCTGGACTTGCTCCAACAGTTCCATGTCCTTCTGATGTTGAGGACACCAGAACTGTGTGCAATATTCCAGGTGGGATCTCAGGAGAGCAGAGGGGAAGAATCAGCTCTTTTGTCCTGCTATCCATGGATCTGAAACTCATACATTCTGAATGCTATGTATTAGTTCCTTTTACCATGCTTACTTTGATATTGCTCTTCTGCAAATTCCTAGCTTCAAGTAGTGAAATTTGTTCTAATTTCAGCCATAATAACTGATGCACCACAATAGCAGGTTTTCTTCTGGAAACACTCATTGCCAAAGAATATCAACGTCTTGCTAACTACAGGAATACTGTAAATAGAGTCTGCCTGGCACAACTGTTCTGTATAAAATTAGAGCAGTTTAAAATTCACATATAGATACAGAAGCATAAGTCTGTATTTATTCTGGTTTACTTCTTGAGGGGTTATGTTTCCTTCAAACCTAAGCAACAACTACCAGATGGTGGCCTGAACACATTTTACTAATCTTTTGCTTTACAAACAACTGACATGCAAGAGAAATCAGAACCTTTAACATTTAAGACCAACAGGAGCATATGCAGGTGTCTCTGCTGTCAGTCATAACTGCAGTCCTAGTTGAAGAGCTCTTCATAAGGAACAATTTTAAAGCTGAGGGATAAGATGCATATGTAAAATCCTTCATCTACAAAAGAAGTAGATGCAAATTTTCTTTCAATGGTGAAAGAGAGTACAAAATATCAGCTACAGCTTTTTGCTAGCTGATACATGCAATGACAAGCCCAGTTGTCTACAAAGA